>NC_084636.1:16460101-16535101 GCF_033978795.1 Nerophis ophidion
ACTGTAGCATCACTTCCTGCTTTCATTTTGGACTCCAACCTCCACATCTTCTCGCGACATCCCAGCTTGCGTCTCAACATTCCCACAAAGTAGCAGCAGCCGGCCGCATCTTGTGGATGCAAGTGACACGATCTCAAATGAACCCTGCTGTTGCCACCCTTGTGTGAAGTCGGCACCATTCCGTTTTGTTTTTAGAGGAGTGGTGGTGGCCCCAATCCATACAGTAAAGAAAATTACGTATGAGGAGATATTTAGTTTTTTTTGGATTTTTGTTTTTTCCCTTGCTCTATTAAAGAACAATAAAACAAATTTTAACCCCTCCTTGGATGCTTTTTTTGTTATCTGATTGTCATGAATTTTTTTTTTAAATCAAAACCCTACAGCAAAGCCATCTTTCTTCACATGTTGAGCAAGACATATCACCCTTGCTCCTGATGGGTCGTGGTTAGCTCTCGCCATCAGTGTGTGAATGAATGGGGCGGCATAGCTCGGTTGGTAGAGTGGCTGTGCCAGCAATTTGAGGGTTTCAGGTTCAAACCCCACTTCCGCCAACCTAGTCACTGCCGTTGTGTCCCTGGGCAAGACACTTTACCCACCTGCTCCCAGTGTCACCCACACTGGTTTAAATGTAACTTAATTAAGTATTGGGTTTCACTATGTAAAGCGCTTTGAGTCACTAGAGAAATGCGCTATATAAATATAATTCACAGTCGCACAATGTGTTTGTGAATGGGTGATTAAACGGCGTGGCGCAGTGGGAGAGTGGCCGTGCGCAACCCGAGGGTCACTGGTTCAAATCCCACCTAGAACCAACATCGTCACGTCCGTTGTGTCCTGAGCAAGACACTTCACCCTTGCTCCTGATGGTTGCTGGTTGGCGCCTTGCATGGCAGCTCCCTCCATCAGTGTGTGAATGGGTAAATGTGGAAGTAGTGTCAAAGCGCTTTGAGTACCTTGAAGGTAGAAAAGCGCTACACAAGTACAACCCATTTATCATTTATTATGGAACTAGTGTCAAAGCGCTTTGAGTACCTTGATGGTAGAAAAGCTCTATACAAGTATAACCCCACTTTGTATTTAATTGTAAGAAGCCTGCTCAGTGGCCTTGTGGTTACAGAGTGTCCGCCCTGAGATCAGTAGGTCGTGAGTTCAAACCCCGACCGAGTCATACCAAAGACTATAAAAATGGGACCCATTACCTCCCTGCATGGCACTCAGCATCAAGCTTTGGAATTGAGGGTTAAATCACCAAAATGATATGATACTGTAATACTTCGCTTGTCCGTTGCTTTCTTTGGACTCATAATGAATTAATTTTAAATACCATCAGTAAGCCACGTGTTCTTTTTAATACTATTAGTAATGTTCTTAAACCGAATCCAGCCACTTCACTGGAGATGACAAGTGAAACTTGTGAAAAATTTCTCTCCTTTTTTAATAATAAGGTTGCTTCTATTCGGGCAAATCTTTCTCGTTTTCCATTGAGTTTTAATGTGGCCACTCAGTGCTCGACTGTGTTCTGTCACTTTGAGCCTGAGTCCATGCCTGAACTTACAGGAATAGTCGGCAAGCTAAAACCCTCGTCATGTCCCACAGACCCAGTCCCCCCTCGCTTTTTTAAAGAAATCTGGGACACTATTGATTTGTCTGTTAGGAACATCATCAACAGCAGCTTGATTTCTGGCTGTGTCCCCTACTTTTGTAAAAGAGCTGTTGTTGAGCCTTTGATTAAAAAAACAGGTCTTGATCCGACAAGTTTGTCAAATTATCGGCCCATTTCCAAATTACCTTTTGTGTCAAAGATTTTGGAGAAATGTGTTCTGGCACAACTGCAGCCTTTTTTAGATGAAAATAGCACTTTAGATCCATTTCAGTCTGGATACAAAGCTTTGCACAGTACTGAATCTGCACTTTTAAAGGTTTTTAATGACTTGCTTTTAATGTCTGATTCTGACAGCTCTGCCATTTTAGTGCTTTTAGATCTTACAGCTGCCTTTGACACAGTCGACCACACAATTCTTTTAGACCGCCTGAGAGACTGTGTGGGTGTCAGGGGGACTGCGTTAGAGTGGTTCAGATCTTACCTGTCTGAGAGGTCCTTCTCTGTCAGGCTGGGGGACGCCACCTCCTCTTCTGCCCCGCTTTACTGTGGTGTCCCCCAGGGATCTATTTTAGGCCGCATCCTGTTCGCTCTTTATCTCCTCCCTCTTGGAGATATTTTTAAGAAACATGGAGTGTTTTATCACTTTTATGCAGATGACTGCCAAATTTATATGCCGATTTCAAAAAGCCACGGCCCCCTGACACCTCTTCTTAACTGTCCATGCGACGTCAAGGCTTGGTTAGGCCAGAATTTTTTAATAATGAATGAGGGAAAAACGGAAATTTTAGTTTTTGGTCCGGCCCTCACTGACTTGGGACCATTGCAAAATTATGTGCGTCCCAAAGTCACCAGCCTTGGCGTCACTATAGACAGCGATTTTAAACTAGACAAACAAGTCAATGGCGTTTTAAAATCGTGTTTTTATCACCCTCGTCTTTTAGGAGAGGTTAAACCGTTTTTATCTTTTAACGTTTTTGAACAAGTCGTGCATGCTTTTATTTCAAGTCGCCTGGACTACTGCATTGCACTTTATGCTGGCATTAGCCAAAAAGCTCTCTCCCGGTTGCAGTTATTCCAGAACGCGGCAGCACGACTTTTAACAGGGGCCAGGAAACGCCAGCATATAACCCCAATTCTTCAGAGTTTGCACTGGCTCCCTGTTCATTTTAGAATTGATTTTAAAACATTGCTGTTTGTTTTTAAATCTTTACATGGACTGGCGCCTCAATATATCTCGGACCTCATCCAAATTTACATTCCTGCGCGCGCTCTGAGGTCCGAGAGCCAGCTCCAGCCCGTGGTGCCCAAGACCAGACTTAAGACCAGGGGAGACAGGGCCTTCTCTGTGGTCGGCCCTAAGCTCTGGAACACTCTGCCGCTCCATGTTCAAACTGCTTCCACAGTGGAGTGTTTTAAGTCTCGTCTTAGGACCCACTTTTATTCTTTGGCTTTTAACACTACGTGAGTTGTGTGGTCCTCTGTCCTCTGTTGTCCTCTGTGTTTTTTATACACTTTGATTTCTATTTTACTGTTTTAATTGATTTTACCCTTTAAAATAGTTTTTAATCATATTTGTTTTTTTATTGGTTTTATATATATTTTTTGTTTTTATTCAGTCATTGGTGGAGCATAATATATATATATTTTTTAATTTTATGTTTTATTACAATTGTTTTTAACATGGCTGTGCAGCACTTTGGAAACGTTATTGTTGTTTAAATGTGCTATATAAATAAAGTGGATTGGATTGGATTGGATACCAAACCTAGGAAAACAGTGTCGAAAAAGGCTAAAAAACACAAGAGCTAACAACAGAGATCAATAAGCCCGCCCACAATGGGCAGACCGGTAGGTTGTGAGTTCAAAACCTGGCCGAGTCATACCAAAGACTATAAAAATGGGACCCCCTTACCTCCCTGCTTGGCTCTCAGCATCAAGCGTTGGAATTGAGGGTTAAATCACCAAAATGATTACCGAGCGCAGCCAGTGCTGCTGCTCACTGCTCCCCTCACCTACCAGGGGGTGGAACAAGGGGATGGGTCAAATGCAGAGGGTAATTTCACCACACCTAGTGTGTATGTGACTATCAGTTTCGCTTTAACTTTATTTTGGACAGTGGTTAGTTGTACTCAATGATTGGATCCCCATTGAGAGGAGCAGGCTTAATCAAATTTTATTACTTCATAACATACAAACACTAACAAGATGGGTTATTTCAATGAATAGGGATTGTAAAATAGCGAGCTATCAATAAGAGTTGATCCTTATAAACTTAAATATTTTTTTTACTTTTAGGGGCCTGAATCTATTCCTGATGCTCACCAACTGGTAATATAGCCTACAATCTTACGTCATCATATGTTGAGAGTATTCAAAATGTGGCTAAAATTTTTGCCTTTTCTGAAACACTCATTGCGAATATCTCAAGAAGGCAATGTTCTCTTGTTTGCAATTTCTCATAGTCTTGTCCAGGGTGTAATCTGCCTTCCGCCCTTGTCCAGCTGAGATAGGCTCAATCGACCCCATAAGGGACAAGTGGTAGAAAATGGATTGATGGAATTTCTCACAGAATTTGTCTTCTCCTGCTCTCCAGTGGTGTTTTTAATACACTGCTCGGTCATCTTTGCAAACTAACGTCATCTATTCAGACTTAAAAGGTTTTGCAATTTTACGCTGAACCTTTCAGACTGTTATCCCACCCTTTTCTAGCTTTGAGCATGTAAACTAATTCCCACGTAACACACACTAACTTTGTTGTCAACAAATTCGAGAATCTTCAGGTAAATTTTTCTGTCTCTTATTTTTTGCTGAATTCTGAAGGAAGCTGATAAATAGTCCTCTTCACGGTGGCAGAGGGGTTAGTGCGTCTGCTTCACAATACAAATGTTCTGCAGTCCTTGGTTCAATCCCAGGCTCGGGATCTTTCTGTGTGGAGTTTGCATGTTCTCCCCTTGAATGCGAAGGTTCTCTCCGGGTACTCCGGCTTCCTCCCACTTCCAAAAGACATGCGCCTGGGGATAGGTTGATTGGCAACACTGAATTGGCCCTGGTGTGTGAATGTGAGTGTGAATGTTGTCTGTCTATCTGTGTTGGCCCTGTGATGAGGTGGCGACTTGTCCAGGGTGTACCCCGCCTTCCGCCCGATTGTAGCTGAGATAGGCACCAGCACCCCCCGCGACCCCAAAGGGAATAAGAGGTAGAAAATGGATGGGGAAAAAAATGGATGGAGTGTTCTAGGCCACCTACTCAGTGACCTAGAGGTTATAGTGTCTGCCCTGAGATCAGTAGGTTGTGAGTTCAAACCCGGACCGAGTCATACCAAAGACTATAAAAATGGGACCCATTACATCCCTGCTTGACACTCCGCATCAAGGGTTGGAATTGGGGGTTAAATCACCAAAATGATTACCAGGCGTGCCCACCACTGCTCCCCTCACCTCCCAGGGGGTGATCAAGGGTGATGGGTCAAATGCAGAGAACAATTTCGCCACACCTAGTGTTTGTGTGACAATCATTGGCACTTTAACTTAACGTAACTTTAAAGGTTGCTCACCAGTTGACGATTGAGAGCGCTATAATTTTGACCCTAAATAAACAGGATGAGCCAGAAGTTTTAAAAGCTGGGTGTAAACAGATCCAAAGCATCAGGTTGCAGTAGGGCTAAATGTTAAACAACAAAAACTACGAACGTATAAAAACTACTGTACAATGTCTGCTCTCGCTGAAATGCATTGATGGGTTGTTTACATCTTTCAGCACAAGACTTGCGTTCCCTGATTAGATGCTCATCATAATCCTCAGGGAAAAACTGGCAGGGAATGACCGAGCACATATTTGTTAATTTATTTGAGTTAGGTCAGAGCATGTTAATGTGTCAGCAAAAATGGGTTCAACACCCATTATCCGAAGGCAGGTAGAAAAACACAAATAAACCATGTGTACATGGACAAAATGTATTTAATCTGATCATCATTCGGATTAGAATGTTCCTGTGTACGTTTCCCTGGAAAAACAACACTGCCGCCCCCTCTTGATGTCCATGCTTTAAACTCTCCATGTAACATAAGAGGCAAATAACCACACTCAAAACTTTTTTTTGTTTCCAAAAAAACAGTGCAGTGTTAAGGGTTGTATGAAAAAATACAAAAACATGCACAAAACTGTCAATAAACCCAACTGTCACCCCCAAGCACAATACTCCAAACAAACTGGGGGTTTCAATGGCCTACCAACCCGTGACATCCCAGGCATGACAACTCTCCATGCTGGAGGGTCTGACTCATAGAACCAGAACTTGGTTCCATAACACTGATGGGGTACTGGGCATCACAACCATGCAGTGAGCAGGGAAGGAGAAACATTTTCCCTACCTGGGCCCACCACGGGAAAAGCTCCTTGCAAAGTGTATCACAGCAATCGATCATAGTAAATGATCTGCAAAAGGGGGTCCTCCCTTAATAGGCTACTAATCTGATAAGTGATCCCCATTCCTATCCATACGTTGCTGCTGCACAACGTAAGGCCCCTTCCAGTGTGGAGCCAGTTTACGGAAGCTCCACAGTTCTTGTTCCTCAGAACCGTTGTGAGACATGTTAACCATCAAAGTCTTGTCCGCACAAGCTTGGGGGTCAGAAGGTAACTGGGACCCTTGGCTGGAACCAGGGTCCACCGCAGGGGCTGGGGTGGGGTGTCTTCACTGCTCACACTGTGCTGGGGGCGTCATCCATGAAAATGATGTATGCATCATGGGTATCCCTGTCTGCTATCTCTGTACTTGGGTACGTGCCTGAGTGAAAGAGCATCCGCATTAATTTGACGAGCCCCACTTTTGTGCACAATCACCCACCCTGTCATATGAATCAAGTTCAAGAGCCCATCGGATGGGAAGGCGTAAAAGCCACATCAATTGCTGGTAATCGGTGACAATGGTGAAGGGACGAAGACCCAAGTAGTGTCTGAAATTACGAACAGCCCACACGATTTCCCATAGCTCCTTGTCATACAGTATGTAGAGGACTCTGTCCAGACCATCAGCATCCAGTGAAGCATTTGAACTAAGCTGAAATCTGGAGGTTGGTTTAGCACAGATATTGTCCCGCAGGAAATCAAATGCTTCTTGACAATCTGAGCACGCAGAGCAAAACCTCTCACAAATCTCCGATAATAACAAAGCACCAAAAAGGCACGTACCTCAGTAGCATAACGTGGCAAAGGCCAGGACCTTACCTTGTTAGTGTTCTTGGGGCCAGGGCGAGACCCCTCAGCAGAGACAACATGCTCGAAGAAGACCACATGGTCCCGCACAAGATGGCACTTCCTGACGTTGAGCTACCTCAACCCGGGAGAATACCTTCCCTCGAGCACTGAGGTGGACCTTGAATGACTTACTAAATATCATGGACATGCCATGGCAGCCCCTTCAACATCATCTCCATAATACGCTGTAATGTGGCTGGTGCATTACTAAGCCCCATGGGGGTAGATCTGAACTGATATGGACCTTGCTCAGTTGTGAAAGCCAGCTTCTCACGGTCCTTTTGTGCCACTTTCACATGCCTATAGCAAACTGAAAAGTCCAGGGTGCTGAATCAGATGGCCACAGCCAGGGCATCAAGCGAGTCATCGACCAGTGGCAATGGATGGGAGTCTTTTATTGTCACCGCATTGAGACCCCTGTAATCCACAAAAACTCCATGTGTTGTTAATTTTCCTAACAAGGACCACTTGAGCGGACCATAGACTACAGCTCTTATCAATGATGCCATTCTCTAAAAGGTGCTGAAACTGTCTTTATTTCTCTACGCTTATCGGATGAGGTGCGATATGCCCTGTGCTTCATTGGAGGGTGGTTACCGATGTAAATGTGCAGAGCTGAACGCCGCCTGATGCTTCACCAGCAGGGCATGCAACTGTTACCTCTGATCCCCTGACAACTGACAATCACACATATCTGGCAGGGGGCATCCACCTGTACTCTTAAATGTTCTGCTGTAGCAAATACATCACACTCATTTATATGATAAAACACCCCTAGAGGTGAGCCAGGGTACAATTTAAATAATATTTCAGTCTGATTGAGTAGCCGGGCTGCAGTGCACCCATTCTTGACAGGCGTCACTGAGCGTGGAATTAGTAAACCCATGTTGTCACGTAAGGGCCCAAGGTTAGTCTGGCAAAGCGTGGGGCCTTTACGTGGACTGAAAAGTGGAGCAGTAAGGCCAATATGCATTGAGATGTCACAATATTTCGGAATAAATTCATCATCATCATCATCGGCGGTCACTTGTGGTCGAGTAGGACTGTCCTCCTTCCTGGTCCTTGTGGGTCTTCAGGTGGGCGTGGAGGCCGATTCTGGACCCGATTATTCTGGGGCAATGTGGACAAGGGAATGTAGTGGTGGTGGGTTTGGGTTGGACCTGTTTGATGGATGCTCTCTCCTTTCTTAGTCTGCGCTTGTCTTGTGCAGCATGGCGCAGGTCATCATTATATTGCGCGGCACCCTCACGGACAAGGTTTCTCCACATCGTCCTGTCTGTTGCCTTGACTTCCTAAGACTTAAGGTCTATGCGACACTTTGTCAGGTTTGCCTTGATGTTATCCTTAAATCTCTTCTTTTGACCTCCTGGGGCCCGTTTCCCTTCAACAAGCTGGGAATAAAGGACTTGTTTTGGGAGGCGAGAGTCAGGCATGCGGACTACATGGCCAATCCACCTGAGTTGGTTTCGGGCAATCGTGGCAGTGATGGCGGGCAAGCCAGCCTCCTCCAGGACGCTGGTGTTGGTGCGTCGGTCCTCCCAGCTGATCCTGAGGATTTTTCTGAGACATCTTTGATGGTAGGTCTCGAGTGCCTTTAAGTGCCTGCTGTAGGTGGTCCAGGCTTCCGACCCATACATAAGGGTCGGGAGCACAACTGCTTTGTAGACCAGGATTTTGGTCTTTGCTTGGAGGTCACGGTTCTCAAAGACTCGCTTCCTCAGCCTTGAGAAGGCCCCGCTGGCACAGCTGAGGCGGTGGTGAATTTCATCGTCAATGACAGCTTTAGATGACAGGAGGCTCCCGAGATATGGGAAGTGGTCCACATTTTCCAGTCGGATTTTGTCAATTGAGAGGTTTGGGGGCAGGACAGGCGCACTACTGTTTGGTGGTGGTTGGTGGAGGATTTGGGTTTTCTTTATATTGATGGCAAGACCAAGCTGTTTGTATGCTTTCGCAAAAGCAGACAGAGTGCACTGCAGGTCTTCTTCTGAGAGGGCTACGAGGGCATTATCGTCTGCATACTGCAGCTCCATGATGGATATGGTGGTGGTTTGACCTTTAGCCCTGAAACGGTTGATGTTGAGGAGTTGACTGTCGGTTCGGTACATTATTTCGACTCCCTGGGGCAGATGTATGTTTGTGAGATGGAGGATAGCAGCAACAAAAATGGAGAATAGTGTTGGAGCGATGACACATCCTTGTTTTACACCTGTGTCTACCCTAAAGGGTTCTGTTTCATCTCCACTGCCACTGAGCACTGTGGCTGACATGTTATCATGCAGTAGTCTCAGTACCCGGATGTATTTGTCTGGGCAGCCAATCTTGGACAGAACCAGCCAAAGGGCCTGACGGTTAACTGAGTCGAAGGCTTTGGTGAGGTCTATGAAGGCCATGTATAGTGATTGGTTTTGTTCCCGGCATTTTTCTTGCAGTTGTCGTGCGATGAAAATCATGTCTGTGGTGCCTCTGCTTGGGCGAAATCCACTCTGAGACTCAGGAAGCACGCTTTCTGACAGGGGGGTGAGTCTGTAGGCCAAAACCTGAGCGAGGGCTTTCCCTATAGTGGACAGAAGAGAGATGCCACGGTAATTCCCACAGTCTGCCTTGTCTCCTTTCTTAAATATGGAGACAATTAGGGTATCTCTGAGCTGTGCTGGGATTTCCTCTTTTTCCCATATTTTGAGAAGCAGGGCATGGATGTGCTTGGTAAGCTCGGGTCCGCCTTTCTTCAGGACCTCTGCTGGAATACCATCAGGCCCAGCAGCCTTCTTGTTCCTCATCCCAATGGCATCCTGCAGCTCATCCAAGGTAGGTGGTTCTCCCATGCTTTCATCTGTGGGTTGTTGTGGGAGTTGGTCAAGAGCCTCCATCTCAGGTATAGTGTCCCTGTTTAAGAGGTCCTTATAGTGTTATTTCCACCTGTTTGAAATTGCGTCTTTGTCCTTCAGCAGCAGCAGACCATCCTTTGAGCGAAGGGGGGTTAGGCAGCGGTGGCTGGGACCATACACCGCTCTTGTGGCATCGAAGAAGCCTCTCGTGTCTCCAGAGTCAGCAAACTGCTCGATCTCCAGAGCCTTCTTTGTCCACCACTGGTTCTTCAGTTTCCTAACCTGTGTTTGGATAGCTGCCTTCGCTTTGGCATGGGCTACTCTTTTCACTTTGCAGTGGATGTCGTTTTGCCAAGTGATGAAAGCTTGCCGCTTGTTGTCAATTAGTTGCTGGATCTCAGTGTCGTTCTCATCAAACCAGTCTTGATGTCTCCGCTTTTTGAGACCAAGGCTATTTTTGCAGGATTTCATTATGGCAGTCGAAAGTGTGCTCCAGTGTGTTTCCGTATCCTCTGGGTACTGTTTGGGCAATGCTGCGCTGAAGGTCTCCTGCAGCTGTTGTTGGTAGGTGGTGTCACTCAACAGCTCGATGTTAATTCTTGGCCGGCACTGTCTTTTCTGCATCCGTCTTTTCCGCATTAAGCGTATGGAAATGATGGAGCGAATGAGGCGGTGGTCGGTCCAGCAGTCGTCTGCACAGGTCATTGCTCTCGTGTTTAGGACGTCGCAACGGTCTTTAGAGCGGACAATAACGTAGTCAATGAGATGCCACAGTTTGGAGCGAGGGTGCATCCATGATGTTTTGAACTTGGTTTTCTGACGGAAAAGTGTGTTGGTGATGACCAGGTTGTGCTCTGAGCACTTAGTTAGCAGTAGTGTGCCATTAGAGTTTGTATTTCCGACCCCTTCTCTCCCCAGCGTACCCCTCCATAGGTGGTGGTTTCGTCCCACTCTGGCGTTGAAGTCTCCGAGCAGGATTAACTTGTCCTCCTTGGGGACTTCAGATAGAACTTTGTCCAAGTTAGCATAAAAGGCCTCCTTAACTTCAACCTGTGCATTAAGGGTTGGTGCATAGGCACTAACTACCGTGGCCATATGACTGCTAGCAAGCATAAGGCGTAAGGTCATTAGGCGCTCGCTGATGCCCACAGGGAGTTCATGGAGGTGGTTGATGAGGCACTTCTTAATAGCAAAACCCACACCGTGGATTCATGGCTCATTTGCAGGCTTTCCTTTCCAAAAGAAAGTATATCCGCCTTTTTTCTTCCTTCAGCTGCCCTTCGTCGGCCAGTCGGGTCTCGGAGAGTGCTGCGATGTCGATCTGGAACTTCCTTAGCTCTCTGGAGATGATGGCAGTTCGCCTTTCAGGTCGATCGCTGGCTTGGTTGTCCGTGAGGGTTCGCACGTTCCAGGCTCCAATGTGTAATTTATGTTTTCTTAGTTTCTGACCGCGTGGTGGTGATCCCTCTGGATGCGGTATTCCAGACAGGATGTTGCGAGGCAGGCTATTTTTAGGGTACCTTTTCTAACCCCCTCCCCCACTGGGGTGAGCAGAGTGGATCCTGAATAGGGCTGCTCAGTCATGGGTGCAGCTGCCGAGAAGCTCTTCTGCCTCAGTCCATGAGCTTAACGACTGAATCTAACACCCACCGCCTGTGTGCCAGGTTGTGGCCAGGGACTGCCAGACTTCACTGTCCTGCCCGCGTTACCACTTCCCGGTCGCCAAAGGACTTTGAAGTATCCGGGATGTAAAATGGATGGGTTCCCATTCGGGAAGACGCCTGCGCGTGACGTCTTTTAGCGTGGGGAGACTGATGCGCCTGCAGCCACCACACGGTCCTTGGCAGAGAGGGGCCTTGATCCAGTGGCATGGATCCATGACGACTGCAGACCACCCTCTGTTGCAGCCTTCATCCGCCTTCAGTGCCGTTGTGACATGCAGTGTCATCCTCCGCCACTTTCACCGTTGAGGTCTTTGGACCGCACTTTGTCTGGAACCTCCCCCTTGACTTTACCGCCATGGTTAAACCTACCAGGAGCAGAAGCTCCCGACGGCATCGCTCTTAGGTTCATTGGAACACGCAAGGCTCTCCACCACGGCAAGGTGGCGGACAGCCATGCATTGAGATGTCACAATATTTCGGAATAAATTACGTTGTCTGCAGCAAATGAATGCTATTACCCCAATGGTAGAGAGCCCCCAGTCCATATCCATAACTGCACAAGTCTGCTGCATAAAATCAAAACCCAGCAAAATAAATTGTCTAGCCTCCCGCACAACATGTATACAGTATTCAGTTCATGAAATTTGCTACCCAACTTTTTGGAAAGGACCAAAGTTCCCAAATTGCCTGATACTTGTCGACTCACCGCCCGCGCATACGTATACTGTTTATTTAACATACGTTCACTCAAAGCGGGGTGAGACATCCTGAAATCCTCAGAAATCAATGACACTGTCAAGCCAGAGTCAATACTCTCGACAAGGCCTCTCACATCGGCTTTAGACTCAGACTCACCAACCGAACCGGAGTCTGCCGCTGCATCTGTGGTGTCTTCGCTGTGACCCTGTGGCGACAGCACTGGCATCTTTGTCTTGATACAAGCTACTGGACGTTTCCCTATCGCTGTCCCTGCAGGGGTGGGAATGGTGAACGTCAGGAGGGCAAAAGAAACCCCGTCTCAGTCGCTGTTCCTCTGCATAGGACGCCGCCCTCGAGCCCTGGTAGTTTAATCGATGCAGTGATAAGTCAGCAGTGGTGTCTCGAGTCTCCTGCTTCCGGTCGTATCCATCATGACGCCTACCCTGCGGAGACTGTACTTGCCACAATCGCAGCCACAGGATGGACATTGCTCCCTGTGCTCCCCCGGGCTGTCCCGAAGAGACCCAGGAAAAGAGCGATGACTGCCGCACTAAGCTTAACCTGCGCCTGCTCTCAGATCCTTCACTTCTGTCTGTAGGTTGTCCACTTTCTTAGTGAGCCGTTCAAAGGCTTGTACAAACTTTGCAGTAACATTTGCATTATAATCCACAACATCTGTGGCAGTGAATTAATGGTCGCAACAACCTGAGGATGCGAAATGTAGCAGGCCATTATGGGTGTGCTGGTCTTGAGAGCCTGCCTGGCACGTTCACAACATACTTGCCAACCTTGAGACCTCCTAATTCAGGTGATGGTTGGTGGGTGGTGGGGGGGGGGGTTGAGGTATATATAAATAACCCGTTTATGAATGAGTATGTCCGTTCGGCCACCGTGTTCAATGGAGAAGTCTGATCTGCAAAATTTGCAGGCAGCATTCCCCTTCCCCTTCGAGCTATCCTGGATGAACTGAAATTATTTTTTCCAATCATTTTTGAATTTGCAAGAGTACTTCTTCTTCTTACTCCTTGTCGCCATGTCTCTTCCTCGTTCTTTTGCTTCGTCTCTGTTATGTTTTTGGACATTACTACTTGCCGTAGTTTTGAAGCAATGCATGATGGGAATCTGGATGTTGTGTGTCAGTGTATTAACGTGCCGGTTAGAGTAAACACGCTCAGAAATAGCTCTGTACCTGCCTACTTTATGGGTTATAGATAAACCTATGGATAACGGAGACATATATAACAGTCTTCTTTTCAGGTGAGAGAGGACGCTGAAGGCAATGCCTTTAAGGCACGCCCCCAATATTGTTGTCCGGGTGGAAATCGGGAGAAATTCAGGAGAATAGTAGCCCTGGGAGATTTTCGGAAGGGGCACTAAAATTCGGGACTCTCCCGGGAAAATCAGGAGGGTTGGCAAGTATGGTTCACAGTGGCCCGCAAAGATAAATGCTTCCTCCATTTCTGAAACCCCCTGCTCATGCCACTTCGCCTGGAGTGCTGGGTCAAGGCCAGCCATAAAGCGAATAAAAGTCTCAGTAGCTTTTTGACATATTCTGTGAAAGCCTCTGTCATAAGCCTTGAGACGTCGGACCCACAGACATCCAAACTTTCAGCGAGCTGGCATATTTGGAAATACAGGAAAAACTGCCTTTGACCAAAAGCTTTCTTCAACTTCGCTAATGTTTTGGGCCCAAAATGTTGCTTGCGGGCAGAGCTCACTGGCTAGCAGAGCCGGCTAGAAAGTTTGGTGTATAATGTAGCGTCCCTGAAGTGCTGCAAGAGGTTCTGGGTATTTGTTTTGTTGTTTTTATGTTGTGTTACGGTGCAGATGTTCTCCCGAAATGTGTTTGTCATTCTTGTTTGGTATGGGTTCACAGTGTGGCGCATATTTGTAAGTGTTAAAGTTGTTTATACGACCACCCTCAGTGTGACCTGTATGGCTGTTGACCAAGTATGCATGCATTCATTTATGTGTGTGTAAAAGCCGCACATATTATGTGACTTGGCTGGCACGCTGTATGTATGGAGGAAAAGCGGACGTGACGACAGGTTTAGAGGACGCTAAAGGCAGTGCCTTTAACGCCCCCGATATTGTTGTCCAGGTGGAAATCGGGAGAATGCTTGCCCCGGGAGATTTTCGGGAGGGGCACTGAAATTTAGGAGTCTCTCGGGAAAATCGGGAGGGTAGTATGTCGGTAGGTGTCCAAAAAGGGAAAACAAATTCAAATGCTAGGTACTCACCTAGGACACTGCTGCCACCAATGTAACATCCGAGCTTGTGGGGCGTTTAGAAAATACAAAGGTCAAAATGAAGAATGAAAGGAGGTCATCAGAAGTTTTCCTGTATAAGCATTGACAGTACATGTGTAATGTAAAACGTTTTGGGTATCATTCCAGGTATAGTAAAATGCTATATAAAAGTAGACCATTTATCATTTATTACTTCAGCTTAAAATGAAAAGCAAGTGCACCAATGTTTTTAATTTTACAACAATAAATACATGAAGTATCTAAACATTTTTTTTTAAATAAAAGCAAATGCCTATTGTCGGTTTTTCTTATCTCAATGAGCAACCATGCAGTATTAGCATTGATTAGAGCATTTAAAGAAGAAAAACAACCCACATAGTCGGCCGTGCCTCAGCTGGCGTAAACCTCACTGCTCTGAACCAATTTCTTTGTTACTTTTTGGTACCTCGCTGCTTCGTGTGACAGATTATTTTTTATTACAGACTTTATTGATCCCATACACTGCCACGTCCTTGCATCCAAGGGTAACTAAACCACACCATGGCAGAACGTGACAGTTCTACCTTCATAACAGTTATGTGCATGTGGTGATTACGTTACATTGTTTGATCGTAATTGAATTGCTTACCACCGTGAACCGATTATTTTAGACAGTTCTACTTAAAACCGTTAGACTCTCCCCTCGTTCTTTTTTTAACAGACAATAGTCGAGTCTCGTGGAAAGATTTAACAAGCATTTCTTTAAAACAGGTCACAGGTAAATGTTACGGCATTCGTCTCATTCCCGCAAATTGTGTACATAAACACCACAAGCGGGTGCGTTCACAAGTGAGCTTCGGCAAAAGTGATTCACTTTCTTTATAGTAAAAGAACCGATTATCTGAGGGTAGGCAACCCGCGGCTCTAGTGCCGCATGTGGCTTTTTAGCGCCACCCTAGTGGCTCTCTGGAACCTCTTTCAGAGATGTGTGAAAATGGAAAAAGATGAAGAAAAAAAAAATTTTTTAATATATTTTCCGTCGGAGAACAAACATGACACAAAACTTCCGTTTTGTCCTATTTTCAGCGATCCTTGAACTCGTCTTGGTCTGTTTACATGCTGCCACTGTATCATTTTGCCCACCAAATGTTTTATGCTGTACGTAAATGCATTATTAATATGTGCGTAAATGCGTTATTAATTTGCTGGAGTGCTTATCAGACATATTCTCTCTATCCATGACTAATCGATGCTAACATGCTATTTAGCTAACTGTATGTACATATTGCATCATTATGCCCCGTTTGTAGCTATATTTGAGCTTATTTAATTTTCTTTACATATGTCCTCTGTGTATTTAATTTCTAATTGCATGACTCATGACACATTATCTGTATGTAATGTTGGCTGCATTTCTCATAGCAGTTTGTGTGCCATGTTGTTCCAGACCACAGCAAACGTTACCCAGCTGGCAAAGATTGTAATAAATCCATTAGAAACTTGGACATACACATCTATACCTTTTGGCCATTCAGTAATTTCCAGAAGTTATCTGTGAGAAGCCTCCATCTTACTAATGATTTCCAATGTTACAAAAATGTGTAAAATAAAAAATAAAAAATACAACGAAGATTTTGCTCCAGCCTTTGATAGTAGGTTAATATAGACACTTTCATCATGTGTTGCCTTCATTGTAACACTTATATAAGGCTTTTAATTTTTCGCGGATCCAGACAGATTTTTTTCGGGGTATTTTTGGTCCAATACGGCTCTTTCAACATTTTGGTTTGCCAACCCCTGGGTTAGTTTATTGGGTCAATGAGTCCATGGTCAATGAGTGTTCACAAGGCCGGGGTCTAAGAAAAAACAGGCGGTGAAGGAGGAGACTCTTGAGTGGTTCAATCCAGCTTCAAGAGGTAGTCCCCTGAAATGGTTTTCACTTCACAGGTGTGCTTAAAGCTCATCGAGAGAATGCCAAGTTTGTGCAAAGCAGTAATCAGAGCAAAGGGTGGCTATTTTGAAGAGATTGGTATAAAAAACATGTTTTCAGTTATTTCACCTTTTTTTTTGTTAAGCACATAACTCCACATGTGTTCATTCATAGATTTGATCCCTTCAGTGACAATCTACAATGTAAATAGTCATGAAAACACATTAAATGAGAGGGTAAGTCCTAACTTTTGGCCTGTACTGTATGTGACTAGTTTTGGCCTTAACTGCAAATACAAATAGTTTGATCGCACTTCTGAAAATACATATGCTTCAACATTGATTGATCAGTTGATACTTTTATTAGTAGATTGCGCCGTACAGTACATATTTCGTACAATTGACCAATAAATGGTAACACCCAAATACGTTTTTCAACTTGTTTAAGTCCACGTTGGCAAGGCAACTTTATTTGTACAGCACTTTTCTTACAGAAGACAGACTTAAAGTGCTTCACAGACAACAAAGTCAAATGAAAGAAAATAAAAGCAAAATTAAAATGCAGACAATAATAATGA
Organism: Nerophis ophidion; assembly: GCF_033978795.1. Taxonomy (NCBI): domain Eukaryota; kingdom Metazoa; phylum Chordata; class Actinopteri; order Syngnathiformes; family Syngnathidae; genus Nerophis; species Nerophis ophidion. The sequence goes on from NC_084636.1 coordinate 16,476,887, forward strand.
AAACAGTGCGGACGTTAAAAGATTTAGCTAAAAGCCAAAGTGAAGATAAAAGTTTTCAGTCTAGTTTTAAAAGTAGTCAGAATTGGGGAAAGTCTGACATCTTCAGGAAGTTTATTCCAGCTATTTGTTGCATAGTGACTGAATGATGCTCTCTCTTGATTTGAGTTTACTCTGGGAACCGTTAACAGATTGGTCTCAGAAGATCTTAGTGATCCAGAGGGCTTATATAGTGGGAGCATATCAGTGATATACTTCGGCCCTAGACCATGTAGTGATTTATATGTGAGCAGGAGGATTTTTCAATTCTCTGATGTACAGGTAGCCATGTGCAATCCTTACATGGCAATGTAAGGATTTAAGAATTGTTGTAATGTGATCACATTTTTTGGTCTTTGTTAGAACTCTAGCAGCAGCGTTCTGAACAAGCTGTAGCTGCCTGACAATTTTTCTGGGAAGACCAGCAAGGAGACCATTACAATAGTCTAGCCCAGTGGTTCTCAAATGGGGGTACGCGTACCCCTGGGGGTACCTGAAGGTATGCCAAGGGGTACGTGAGATTTTTTTTAAATATTCTAAAAATAGCAACAATTCAAACATCCTTTATAAATATATTTATTGAATAATACTTCAACAAAATATGAATGTAAGTTCATAAACTGTGAAAAGAAATGCAACAATGCGATATTCAGTGTTGACAGCTAGATTTTTTTGTGGACATGTTCCATAAGTATTGATGTTAAAGATTTTTTTTTTTTTGTGAAAAAATGTTTAGAATTAAGTTGATGAATCCAGATGGATCTCTATTACAATCCCCAAAGACGGCACTTGATAACTTTTATGGACAGAATTTCTAGGCGCAGTCAAGGCGTTGAGGGGTTCCGGTTTGGTGACCGCAGGATTAGGTCTCTGCTTTTTGCAGATGATGTGGTCCTGATGGCTTCATCTGACCGGGATCTTCAGCTCTCTCTGGATCGGTTTGCAGCCGAGTGTGAAGCGACCGGAATGAGAATCAGCACCTCCAAGTCCGAGTCCATGGTTCTCGCCCGGAAAATGGTGGAGTGCCATCTCCGGGTTGGGGAGGAGCCCCTGCCCCAAGTGGAGGAGTTCAAGTACCTAGGAGTCTTGTTCACGAGTGGGGGAAGAGTGGATCGTGAGATCGACAGGCGGATCGGTGCGGCGTCTTCAGTAATGCGGACGTTGTACCGATCCGTTTTGGTGAAGAAGGAGCTGAACCGGAAGGCAAAGCTCTCAATTTACCGGTCGATCTACGTTCCCATCCTCACCTATGGTCATGAGTTTTGGGTCATGACCGAAAGGATAAGATCACGGGTACAAGCGGCCGAAATGAGTTTCCTCCGCCGTGTGGCGGGGCTCTCCCTTAGAGATAGGGTGAGAAGCTCTGCCATCCGGGAGGAGCTCAAAGTAAAGCCGCTGCTCCTCCACATCGAGAGGAGCCAGATGAGGTGGTTCGGGCATCTGGTTAGGATGCCACCCGAACGCCTCCCTAGAGAGGTGTTTAGGGCACGTCCAACCGGTAGGAGGCCACGCGGAAGACCCAGGACACGTTGGGAAGACTATGTCTCTCGGCTGGCCTGGGAACGCTAGACGAAGTGGCTGGGGAAAGGGAAGTCTGGGTTTCCCTGCTTAGGCTGTTGCCCCCGCGACCCGACCTCGGATAAGCGGAAGAAGATGGATGGATGGATTACTTCACTTCCATGTGTAGAAATCTTTATTTATAATTGAATCACTTGTTTATTTTTCAACAAGTTTTTAGTTATTTTTATATCTTTTTCTCCAAATAGTTCAAGAAAGACCACTAGAAATGAACAATATTTTGCACTGTTATACAACTTAATAAATCAGAAACTGATGACATAGTGCTGTATTTTACCTCTTTATATCTTTTTTTCAACCAAAAATGTTTTGTTCTGATTAGGGGAGTACTTGAATTAAAAAAATGTTCACAGGGGGTACATCACTGAAAAAAAGTTGAGAACCACTGGTCTAGCCTACTGGTAATAAAGGCATGTGCAAGTTTTTCTAAGTCTTGAGCTGACATGAGCCCTCTAAGTCTTGTTACATTTTTGAGGTGATAGTAGGCCAATTTTGATACTGATTTGATGTGACTGTCAAAATGTAAATTAGAATCTAAAATAACCCCAAGATTTCTGGCTTTATTTGAGGTTTTCATGGACAGTGATTGAAGGTGTTGGATGACTTTAAACCTTTCTTTTTTTAGCCCCAAAAACAATTATCTCAGTTTTATCTTCATTTAGTTGTAGGAAATGTTGGCACATCCAGTGTTTGACTTGCTCAATGCACTGGCACAGCAGATCTATGGGTCGATAATCATTTGGTGATATTGTGTGTTTGCGAATGTGTGTGCATGTCATGATGGCCAATGTTATTATTTTTGCATGATTTGTCCTAGTGGGAGCATATAGATGCTAAATAAAGTCGGCCCCAAGATTGAACCTTGGGGAACTCCACACGTTACGTTGGTTGGTTCTGATACAAAGTCACCAATGGAAACAAAAAAGTTCCTATCTTGCAGATATGCCTGATATCCTCACCCAGTTTTCCAACCTGCCCAAAAGTATTGAGTGGTCGACAGTGTCAAATGCAGCACTGAGGTCCAATAGCATTAATACTGAAGTTTTGCCAGTGTCTTTGTTTAGACGGATGTCATTTATAACTTTAAGAAGGGCCGTCTCTGTGCTATGAAGAGGTCGAAATCCTGACTGGAAGTTGTTGTGGCAGCCAGTAAAAGCCAAGAAGTGATTTAGTTGTTTGAGGACAACTTTCTCAATTATTTTACTTATGAATGGTAGATTTGAAATTGGTCTGTAGTTGTTGATAACAGAGGCATCTAGGCTCCGCTTCTTTTGAAGAGGTTTAATGACTGCAGTTTTGAAAGCCTTCGGGAAATTGCCCGATTGAATAGAATTATTATCTATTTGCAATACGTCTGTTGATAGGCAGTCAAAAACATTCTTAAAGAAGTTGGTAGGTAAAACATCAGGTGGATGACTTTAGAGCTGTCACGGTTTCCACTAGAGCAGTGGTTCTTAACCTTGTTGGAGGTACCGAACCCCACCAGTTTCATATGTGCATTCACCGAACCCTCCTTTTTTTTTTTTTTTTTTTTACAAATTCAAGACAAAGTTATATGTTTTTGGTAACACTTTAGTATGGGTGTGACGGTTGCTCGCTGTCGTGCGGGTTCCATGGACCACCAAGGAAGGACATGATCGAGCAGGTTTGACTTTTGTTTATTTTTCAATCAAAAGCTTGTCTGCGGTCAGGTCGCTTTTCAGCTCCTCCTCCACTGCTCGCTCTTTGGTCCGCTCTTTAGCCGCCCACGTCGTCGTCGTTGTCTGCGGCTCGCTCTCTGTCGCTTTTGCTCCTCGTGCACTGCTGCGGGCTCTCCAACTCCTTCTGCCCCGTTCTCTCCTCCTTCTCCCCCTTTTGTACATTGAGAGGAGATAAGTTGATTGCGTACCGTTGCACGATCCACACACCTGAACTCGATTGTGGCATAGCTCCTGGCACGCCCCGCCTCTCCGCTCGGTCGCCCTCGCCGCCATCTTGGGTTGGGATCCGCCGTGCCCTGCCCCGCTGCTTGTTTGCCGGCTCCGCCTCTCCACAATGGGGAACATGTTCTAAGTAACAAAGACTTAATTTAGAGTTATTTGGTTAGGGTTGGGGTTAAATAAAGCCCATGCCGAATAAGGCATTAATAAATACTTAATAATGACCAGAAAGGAGCCAATATGTTACTAATTTGCATGTTTTAAGCAACTAATTAATGGTGAATATGTTCCCTACTATCTTTTTTTTACTGGTGCACAAAATGAGCGGTGCATGAACATCACTTTGTTCAACCAACAAAACCAACACAGTGCATAAACTCACAACAAATTACACACCTGCAAATCAGTCTGACTTCTGCTGTTGCCGTATCCGTAGCACGCCGATAGGGAGAAGTTTTTATATACCCGATGAGTCGGGTGTGTTTCGACCTCCGCCGAACCCCTGAGCCCGACTCACCGAACCCCTAGGGTTCGATCGAACCCAGGTTAAGAACCACTGCGCTAGAGTTTTAGAGTCTATGGCATTAAAATTGCCATCATTGCTGTGTTATTTTTGCCTAAATGGGGTGGTGGTCCAACTTTTTTACTTGAGATATTGATGGCACGTCTAATGCCTTCAATTTTATCAGTATAAAAGAATGCAAACTCATTGCATTTCTGCATGGAATGGAGTTCTGCTGTTTTTTTTGTGTTGGGGGTTGATCAGTCTGTCAACAGTTGCGAATAGGGTTTTGGCCATATTAGTGTTGCTGTTTATGATATTGGAGAAGAATGTTTCTCTGGCACTTTTTAAGACTAAATTGTAGGCCTGGAGGCTCTCTTTATAGATGTCATGGTGAATATGAAGTTTTGTATTCCGCCAGATTTGTTCAGCCTTTCTGCACTCTCTTCTCTGGGCTGTTACAACAGCTGATTTTCTCCAGGGTGCCTTTTGCTTACCAGAAATCGTTTTAACTGTAGCAGGTGCAATGCTATCTATGATATTTACAATTTTGGAATTAAAGTTGCTTACAAGATCATCAGCATGTCATGGGTTTAGAGGTGGTAGTGAGGAGATGGCGTTTTTATGTACCGCTTTTTGACATTCTTTGATTCTGTTTGTGTGCCCGGAATTGAAGAAACATTAAAGAAAACACAGAAATGATCAGACAATGAAGGATCAATCACAAGCACATCAGAAACATTGAGACCTTTTGTGATAATCAGGTACAGAGTGTATCCCTTACAATGAGTAGCCTCTTTCACATGTTGAGACAGTTCAAATGTGTCTAAAATAGTAAAAAGTTATTTTGCGCCCTTGTCATTCAAATCATCAATATGAAAAATAAAATCACCAGGCAGTCAAAGTCAGTGTAAATGTTAATCAATTCATGGGGGACGGCGTAGTGGCCGTGAACAACCAGTGGGTCCCTGGTTCAAATCCCCACCTAGTACCAACCTCGTCACGTCCGTTGTGTCCTTGATCAAGACACTTGACCCTTGCTCCTGATGGGTGCTGGTTAGCGCCTTGCATGGCAGCTCCCTCCATCAGTGTGTGAATGTGTGTGTGAATGGGTAAATGTGGAAGTAATGTCAAAGCGCTTTGAGTACCTCGAAGGTAGAAAAGCGCTATACAAGTACAACCCATGTATTTACCCATTTATGGTAAATGGTACATTTCATCCAGATGACAAAAAAGGTAAATTATTTCCATCATTATTTGCTATGCATTATCCTAGCAGCCAAAAGAAATACTCCAACTTACAGATATGACATGGCACTCACTAAACTGTAATACATTGTTTACTAATCATCCAATCACATCACTCTAAATGGGGGATGCCCAGCGGCATACATTGTGGTCTTTTACAAACATGCAGTTTAACTGACATGCATTTGGGTTTAATGGAATTTTTCTAATGAGTTACAGCTTAAATGTCTTTAATTGATTCTAATTAATTAGCCATTTTTGTTTGATTTAAACTGCCATTACTCATTTTCAACGCCAGATGGCAGAATACATCAACAATGTGTGTCCATGCTAAATTGATGCCTTTTTTTTTTGCTCCTAATTATTTTTTTAGCCTTTAAAGTGTTCACCAATGAGGAAAGCTTGTTTGATCATGTCCAGGCAGGTATGTCACATTCTTTATGTGCATGTGATTTACATTTAATTTGACTCCCCCCCCTTTAATGTTGGCCTATATGTTCCCTCATGCATGAAAGTGTGTTAACATTTGATGGCCTCCTTTTAGTTTTAAACGCATCTCTCTCCGTGTTCATGTTTGCAGCCAAGTCCTCCCTGCTGTCACGGCTGCTCTACATTCCACATCAAGGGATGCTTTGCTCGCACAAATGTGTGTGAATGCAAGGCAGGGTGGGTGTTTCGGCTCCCAGGATGTTCGGATGGCAGCCTGAGCCAATCAGCCGGCGAGCATCCCCCCTCTCCTGATTGTTAATTGGCCGTCTCTTCTTGTGAGTGCTGCTGAGAGCGACCGGCAGCCTCAAAGCATCTCCAGACCAGGCGAAAACGTCAGGGGGTGGGGGGGTTGTTCTTTTTCTTCCCTTCTGAGGCGCACCTCCATCCTTTTCTCCTCTCTGACCTGCCCGGGTGACAAACAGATGGACAAGATGAACCAGAGCTCTGCCGAGGCGGAGGCTGAAACCATAGAACCACTGCGTTACCTCAGGTAGGAACCTCATCTTCTATTTCCCCTCAAAGTGTAGGTGCCCCTGTTTTAGAATGAATGGAATCAATTATTCAGCAATAATGGTATGCAAATGTGCACCTCAGCACATTGGGAATAATAATGCTGCTGCTGCTGCTACCACTACTGCCACGAAACACTCTATGCATTGTGTTCTTTTAATGAAATAACATTCTACTGGAAAATGCAAGTCTACTTGGAGTTCAATGAGCTTTGTTTTGCCAAACGAAAGTATACTAAATAGTAAGATGCTTAAAATTCATTCCTATATTTGAACTTAATGACCGAAAAATCTGCTTCCCCCAAAAATTGCTTTTCCATTTCCCTGTTAATCAGCCTTCTAGAGCAGTGTTTTTTAACCACTCAGATATTGTCTGGAGTGCCGTGGGAAAATGTTGTAAATTCACCTAAGTGGTCCAAAAAATATATATATTTTTTTGCAAATAAATATTTATAATAATGTGCCGTCGTCGAGTGTCTGTGCTGTGTAGAGTTCGGCGGGCCAACCGTGTAATACTACATGTCGGTAGGTGGCAGCAGGTTGTTCATTGCTTTGTCGAAGTTGGAACGCGTCGGGGACGGTTTGTCGTGATCCCAACATGCAGAGCACAGCGGGTATAGTGGAGGAGAGTTTTAACAGATTGTTACAGATGGGACGGTATAGCTCGGTGTGTAGAGTGGCCGTGCCGGAAACTTGAGGGTAGCAGGTTCGATTCCCGCTTCCGCTATCCTAGGCACTGTTGTGCAAGACACTTTACCCACCTGCTACCAGTGCCACCCACACTGGTTTAAATGTAAGTTAGATATTGGGTTTCACTATGTAAAGCGCTTTGAGTCACTAGAGAAAAAGTGCCTTATACTGTAGATATAATTCACTTCACATGTAGCGACAAACTGTAGTTACTGGCAGCGGTTTTCTGAAGTGTTCCTGAGCCCATGTGGCGATATACTTTACACACTGATGTTGGTTTTTGATGCAGTTCTTTTTTTTGAACAGTCAAAAGTCGGGTCTCCTGGAAGATTAAACAAGCATTTCAAGGTAAATGTTACAGCATTAGTCTTATTCCCACAAATTATCTACATAAACACCACAATCGGATACGTTCACAAGTGAGCTTCGGCAAGAGTGATTCACTCTCTTTAGAGTAAAAAAAAAGATTAGCCTGAGGGTCAGCAACCCGGGATCGAAGGTCAATGCCTTGCCGTATACGTGCAGTGATTTCTCCAGATTCTCTGAACCTTTTGATGATATTTCGGACCGTAGATAGTGAAATCCCTAAATTCCTTGCAATAGGTGGTTGAGAAAAGTTGTTCTTAAACTGTTTGACAATTTGCTCACGCATTTGTTCACAAAGTGGTGACCCTCGCCCCATCCTTGTTTGTGAATGACTGAGGATTTCATAGTAGAGTTTTAACTTGCACTTACAAATGTAGCAACAAACTATAGTTACTGATCGTGGTTTTCTGAAGTGTTCTTGAGCCTGACGTCGGTTTTTGATGCAGTACCGCCAGAGGGATCAACGGTCACGGGCATTCAATGTTGTTTTTCAGCCTTGCTGCTTGCGTGAAGGGATTTCTCCAGATTCTCTGAACCTTTTGATGATATTATGGACAGTGGATGGTGAAATTGTTCTTAAACAATTTGCTCACGCATTTGTTCACAAAGTGGTGACCCTCGCCCCATCCTTGTTTGTGAATGACTGACCATTTCATGGCAGCTGCTTTTATACCCAATCACGGCATCCACCTGTTCCCAATTAGCCTGTTCACCTGTGTCAATGTTGCAAATAAGTGTTTGATGAGCATTCCTCAACTTTCTCAGTCTTTTTTGCCACTCGTGCCAGCTTTTTTGAAACATGTTGCAGGCATCAAATTCCAAATGAGCTAATATTTGCAAAAACTATCAAAAGTTTTCCAGTTCGAACGTTGAGTATCTTGTCTTTGCAGTCTATTCAATTGAATATAGGTTGAAAAGGATTTGCAAATCATTGTATTCTGTTTTTATTTACACAACGTGCCAACTTCGTTGGTTTTGTGTTTTGGTTTTTGTAATTTGACCTATTTCTAATAACATGGTCACAGTGCAGAAGCGTTTCTCCGGAATGAAAGTCCTCCAAGTCTAGTAATTGTCTAGTATATTTTTCCAGGGGTTTGGAAGTGTTTATGAATAAGGGCTAACAATTATTGTGTGCGTGTGCATATAGTGCGACCTTCATGCTCGGTAATTAATTCACTTGTAAAATATTCAGCTTTTGAGCACATGGCTCATGAATAATTTCAAAATGATGCATTCATATTTGCACCGCCCCTTAATACTTTAGACGAGGGGTGTCAGACTTGTTCTACTTGAGGGCCACGCCGCAGTCATGGCTCCCATTAGAGGGCCGCTCGTAACAGTAAACAATTCATGAATTTGCCTGTGAATTTAAATATTTTACTTTTTTTTTTTTTAACGTAAAGAGTAAAAAAGAAAAACATTGTGGATATTACCACAGTTTGATACAGAAAAAACTGGCCGCTTAGATGCCAGACTTTTATTGTAAAATATATGGTGTTTTTTTTTTTAATCATTATTGTTTTTATAATATATTACTGTAAGTAGAAATAACGCACCACTCTTTAATCTTATTGTGGCAACTCCCCTGCCAGTTTTTTGCCATAATAAAACATGGTACCATAAAATCATCAACTATTGATTTTAGAGTAAAAAAAAAAACCTGACCTCTCAGTTGACAGAATTTTACGGTATAAAAAAAACAAACATTGGTTGTTTTTTTTCAACTTACAGTAACATGCTGTAAAAAAAATCCCTACATTTTACAGTAAAATCTTTTGGGCATTGTGGAAGTCTCTGAGTGTGGGAGGGTTCTCCTTTCGTGAGCCCGGCAGACGGGTTGGAGCGAGTCTTTCATTTCTCATACACAAGAATGGTGTGCTTTACGGCAATGTATATTTAAGACTTTTTAGTCTGGCGTGTCTCTGTTCGTGCTCTCTCTCTCTCTGTCTCCAACTCCAACCACGTGTCTCAGCCCGGCTGCTGCTAAAAAAGACGACAGGTGATTAGATAACCAGTCCCAGCTGGGCAATCCACTCACCGGCTGCTGGCTTCGAGGCCGGTCCTTACACACCCCGCTCCGCGACTGGCTCGCAGAACACACCCTTCCTCCACAGTCATTTTTATAGTGTACAATTTCATGGATAACTTGCTTCGAAATCATGAGTTAAGCAGATATTTCAGTATGTAGTTGGATTTTTACACAAAAAGTTGGATAATATAATAATTGTTGCAATATTGGACACTATTTTTTTCCCCTCAGTCAACCTAGAAAAAAAACTGAATACCTTCAGTAAGAAAATAAGAGAGTAAAGAAATAAAATAAGGCATTTTATTGACACATTTATTGACACACATGTCGTCGTGGCTTTTGCAGCCCTTTGAGACACTTGTGATTAAGGGCTGTGTAAATAAACTTTGATTGATTGATTTCCAGGCATTTGCAGGCCATATAAAATGACATGGAGGGCCAGATAAACTTGTTTATCCATGTGACGACATGGCAGACATTGCAAGGAGATGAAAAGGCAATTACTGCACTTTTATTAACCAAACATGAATTGTAATGATAGTAGTCTTCAAGTAAATGGCGTGGCATTAGAGTGAAAAATGAATTAGCTACTGTACCAGTGCCTCATTTCAGTGTTATTTAGTCAATTAATGTCATGACAGCGTTGTCATGACAGCATTTTTGCTGGACGTTGAATTAATCAGGCTGAAACGTTCCAAACTTTGGTTGTACTTGCTGATATTGTGCAAGTAACATAATGCTCATGTGCTCAATGAATACACTTGCATGGAGGATAATCTGTTGGTCGTGCTGTGATAATTATGACAATTTGTTGTAATGGTGACTTGATTAATTATGATTTGATTGACATTATTATTTGGATTAAATTATATTCATGTCAAATTTCAGTAGACAGCATGTTTACCTTTTATTTTGTACAAATTTATCAGCATTGCTCGGTTGGTAGAGTGGCTGTGACCAGTAACTTGAGGGTTTCAGGTTCGATTCCCGCTTCCGCCATCCTAGTCACTGCCGTTGTGTTCTTGGGCGAGACACTTTACCCACTTGCTCCCAGTGCAACCCACACTGGTTTAAATGTAACATAGATATTGGGTTTCACTTTGTATTGCGCTTTGAATCACTAGAGAAAAGCGCTATATAAATATAATTCACTTCACTTTACATCTGTGATGGTATGGGGGTGTGGATAACTTACACATCTGTGAAGGCACCATTAATGCTGAAAGGTACAAGCAGGTTTTGGAGCAACATATATTACCATCCAAGCAACTTTATCATGGACACCCCTGCTTATTTCAGCACAACAATGCCAAGCCATGTGTTACAACAGCGTGGCTTCATAGTAAAAGGGTGTGGGTACTAGACTGGCCTACCTGTAGTCCAGACCTGTCTCCCATTGAAAATGTGTGGTGCAATATGAAGCCTAAAATACCACAACGGAGACTGTTGAACAACTTAAACTGTACATCAAGCAAAAATGGGAAAGAATTCCAACTGAAAAGCTTCAAAAATTGGCCTCCTCAGTTCCCAAACGTTTACTGAGTGTTGTTAAAAGGAAAGGCCATGTAACACAGTGGTAAAAATGCCTCTGTGCCAACTTTTTTGCAATGTATTGCTGCCATTAAATTGTAAGTTAATGATTATTTGCAAAAAAAAAAATAAAAAATGTTTTCTCAGTTGAAACATTAAATATCTTGTCTTTGCAGTAAAATGACCATAGAATGTACACTTAAAGACACACGAACACACACGCATGTGAGCGGCCGGGTGTATGTAGTTTTCTACCAGGTTTGTTCACGCGCAATGATCAGTCATGTTATGCAACATTTAGAAGCTCTAATTGAAATGAATGTGCATTGTTTCCGAACCTTTTTGTTGTTGTTTTGTTCGTAAAGAAAGTAATTTTAGTATATGAGTAGAATATAGTATATTTATATTCAATTGAATATAAGTTGAAAAGGATTTGCAAATCATTGTATTCTGTTTTTATTTACCATTTACACAACGTGCCAACTTCACTGGTTTTGGGTTTTGTAAAAAGGTGCATGTCACCTCCTGCACTGGTCACACTTTGGAATGTATTGTTTTAGTTTTTAATGGTGTATGCTCCAAGATGAAAGAGGCAGATAGGATTAAAGATTTAAGAAAGAAAAAAAAGTTATGTCACAATAAGTAAACAGCTTTTAATTTCAACTTCTAGGGGTTATTACTGTATGTCAGAGTAAGAACCCTATTGAGTTGGAAGAGTTTCCTATTCTGGATGCTTGAAGTAGCTGGAGTCTAAGATCAATAGGGCCATGGTTCTTGCCGCTTCTACAATCGTTACATATTCTAACTGGCTTTGTTTTAAACTTTTGGGGTTACTGATTTACATCATATCGATTTTGAATAGTGTTTGATTCACAGTTTTTTGACGTAACTCAGGTAAAAGATCATTAGATACATTGATTCCCACTCGTACCACATCGTAAAGATCAGTTCCAATCAATACCTTGAGGTGTTATATTGTTTTCAGTCAGAGCAGGAACCTGATTTTTCATGAGATCAAATCCAAAATGCTTGTGTAGGCTAAATAAAAAAGTACATAGTACTTAGCAGTCCCAATTTATAGCTTGTATGTTAGGATTTTTGTTGTTTTTATCTTCTTTTTACTAGTTACACCTGTTCCATTTTAACCTGGACATTGATCTACAAAACCCAAAACCAGTGAAGTTGGCCCGTTGTGTAATTCGTAAATAAAAACAGAATACAATGATTTGCAAATTCTTTTCGACTTATATTGAATTGAATAGACTGCAAAGACAAGATATTTAACGTTCAAACTGAGAAACTTAATTTATTTTTGCAAATAATCATTAACTTAGGATTTAATGGCAGCAACACATTGCAAAAGAGTTGGCACAGGGGCATTTTTACCACTGGGTTACATGGCTTTTCCTTTTATCAACACTCAGTAAACGTTTGGGAACTGAGGAGACCAATTTTTGAAGCTTTTCAGGTGGAATTATTTCCCATTCTTACTTGATGTACAGCTTAAGTTGTTCAACAGTTGTGGTATTTTTTGCTTCATAATTCACCACACCTTTTCAATGGGAGACAGGTTTGGCCTACAGGCAGGCCAGTCTAGTACCCGCGGTCTTTTACTACAAAGCCACACTGTTATAACACGTAGTTTGGCATTGTCTTGCTGAAAAAGGTAGGGGGAATCCATGATAACGTTGCTTGGATGGCAACATATGTTGCTCCAAAACCTGTATGTACCTTTCAGCCTTAATGGTGCCTTCACAGATGTATTTACAAATGTGAAGGCAGATGTAATTGCCTTCACAGTTACATCTGCGAGATGGTATGGGCACTAATATACCCCCATACCATCACAGATGCTGTCTCCTATAACAGTCAGGGTGGTTCTTTTCCTCTTTGATCCAGAGGACACGATGTTCACAGTTTAAAAAAACAATTTGAAATGTGGACTCGTCAGACCACAGAACACTTTTCCACTTTGCATCAGTCCATCTTAGATGAGCTCGGGCCCAGAGAAGCCAGCAGCGTTTCTGGGTGTTGTTGATGAATGGCTTTCGCTTCGTATAGTAGAGTTTTAACTTGCATTTTCAGATGTAGTGACTAACTGTAGTTACTGACTGTGGTTTTCTGAAGTGTTCCTGAGCCCATGTGCTGATATCCTTTAAACACTGATGTCGCTTTTTGATGCAGTTTTGATTGATGGATTGAAACTTTTATTAGTAGAATGCACAGTACAGTACATATTCCGTACAATTGACCACTAAATGGTAACACCCGAATAAGTTTTTCAACTTGTTTAAGTTGGGGTCCACGTAAATCAATTCATGGTACCGCCTGAGGGATCGAAGGTCCGTAATATCATCACTTACGTGCAGTGATTTCTCCAGATTCTCTGAACCTTTTGATGATTGTCATGTTTTGTGGTCACGTTCTGTATGGTTTTGGACTCATTGTGCACTCTTGTTTGTTTTGTTACCATGACAACCTGATTTATTTGGACTCACGTACCTGATTTGTTTAGGACTCACACACCTGTGTTAATCACGTCACTATTATTTAAGCTTGTAGTTGTGTGTGTGAAGTGTGTTATATTTATATAGCGCTTTTCTCAAGTGACTCAAAGCGCTTTACATAGTGAAACCCAATATCTAAGTTACATTTAAACCAGTGTGGGTGGCACTGGACTGGGAGCAGGTGGGTAAAGTGTCTTGCCCAAGGACACAACAGCAGTAACTAGGATGGCACAAGCGGGAATCGAACCTGCAACCCTCAAGTTGCTGACTCGGCCACTCTACCAACCGAGCTAAGCCGCCCCAGTTGCCAGGCAGTCGGCCTGGCGTCGTTGTTGTTCAATGCTCTGTTCATTCTCCTTATGCCATAGTTCATGCTTCTTGCCCTGCACATAGGTTTTGTTTATTCAAATCACATTTAGTGAGTTTTTCATGTCGTAAGTTTATTGCCTATGTGGTATTTAATTTTTTTAGCCAACTTTATTCTCTGCCTTGTGCGCGCCTTTAGTTTGCACTTTTTTTTAATAGATAAATTAAAATATGTATTTACCTTCACGCCATGTCCCGTCACCTTCCTTTGCATTCCGGGTAAACAAACCACACCATAGCCCCTGTTCTGACGATGATATTACAGACCATAGATGGTGAAATCCATACCTTCCTTGCAATAGCTCGTTGAGAAATGTTGTTCTTAAAATGTTCTACAATTTTCTTACGCATTTGTTCACAGAGTGGTGACCCTCGCCCCATCCTTGTTTGTGAATGACAGCATTTCATGGAAGCTGCTTTTATACCCAATCATGGCACCCACCTGTTCCCAATTAGCCTGTCCACCTGTGGGATGATCCAAATAAGTGTTTGATGAGCATTCCTCAACTTTGTCAGTCTTTTTTGACACGTGTGCCAGCTTTTTTGAAACATGTTGCAGGCATCATATTCCAAATGAGCTACTATTTGCTAAAACTAACAGTCTATTAAATTGAATATAAGTTGAAAAGGATTAGGTAATCATTGTATTCTGTTTTTATTTACCATTTACACAAGGTGCCAACTTCACTGGTTTTGGGTTTTGTCTATCAGAGCAAGAGTCCTGTTTGTTGTCAGTAGTATTCAGGAAATACTTGAGGTTGCAAGGGCCTAAGAGATCAATAAGGACACGGTTCTTGCTTCTTACTTGCATTTCTGGAGTCATGTCCTAACGCAAAAGCAAGTGCCCTATTGATTTTTAAGGCTATCTAATGCAAGAGGCGTGGGTGAGGTAAACCAGGTTCAAAGATCAAATCACACATATCTGCTTTTTTAAACTTTTGGGGATTTGGGCTTCATTAGGGCACAAGAAACTGATAGATTTTTAGTAGCGGTCTCACATCCAGCCCATCCCTTGATGTATCCGGGGTCAGATCAATACGTGCATTGGTCCTCTTTATCTGCACATTGTAGAAATGTCAGAGAAATAACTATTGAAGCCTGACGAGAACGTTTACGTCTTCATCTTCTACAGACATGCTCCGTTTTGTCCCTTCCTGTGAGTGTTCTGAGGATGTCTTCTAATACACCGTTTATCTAATCTGACTTTAATGGAGGAGGAGAATTACGGGCATGGAGTGCAAATGGGAGCCAATTCAACCTCCCTGCATGCATCTCCGTCTTTGCCGACCCCATCAAATGCAGAGGACTATAAATAAGATGGCCAGGCTGTCACACAGGCTGCACGGGAGTACAGCTGGCAGCATGGAAATAGCAGAAAGGAGGTGGAGGAATAACAACGAGCTCATGTGAGAGCGTTGGAGCAGCAGAGGACGAGTCCAGACTGCTTGACACAGTGACACGGCAAAGACGGGGTCAGGATGTGAGGAGACAGACGGGAGGTCTGCAGAGGCTCGTCTTTGAAGCTCGGGGCAGGTGGGCTCAGGTGTGCAGAGGAAGGGGAGGATATTGTCATCCACATGAACCTTACCCAGGCCCCGTTTACACGAAGGTTATCCAGGGTAAATCACACCGAACTTTATCCGTGTCCACACACGCAACAATGCCACTGTTTAACACCCCCGCCCCCTCCGTCCGCCGGCGCAATGCGACCTAGTACGCATGCGTGGAAAATGCGCACGTCAAAGTCACCTCAAGTGTTGCTTTGTGTGCAAGTTCTTAAATGTACAAACCCTGTTTCCATATGAGTTTGGAAAATGTGTTAGATGTAAATATAAACGGAATACAATGATTTGCAAATCCTTTTCAACCCATATTCACTTGAATGCACTACAAAGACAAGATATTTGATGTTCAATCTCATAAACTTTTTTTTTTTGTGTGCAAATAATTAACTTAGAATTTCATGGCTGCAACACGTCCAAAGTAGTTGGGAAAGGGCATGTTCACCTTTTCTTTTAACAACACTCCATAACGTTTGGGAACTAAGGAAACTAATTGTTGAAGCTTTGATAGTGGAATTCATTCCCATTCTTGTTTTATGTAGAGCTTCAGTCGTTCAACAGTCCAGGTTCTCCGCTGTCATATTTTACGGTTCATAATGCGCCACACATTTTCGAGGGGAGACAGGTCTGGACTGCAGGCGGGCCAGGAAAGTACCCTCACTCTTTTTTTACGAAGTCACGCTGTTGTAACACGTGTTTAATGTGGCTTGGCATTGTCTTGCTGAAATAAGCAGGGGTGTCTATGAAAAAGATGGCGCTTAGATGGCAGCATATGTTGTTCCAAAACCTGTATGTACCTTTCAGCATTAATGGTGCCTTCACAGATGTGTAAGTTACCCATGTCTTGGGCACTAATGCACCCCCATACCATCACAGATGCTGGCTTTTCAACTTTGTGTTGATAACAGTCTGGATGGTTTGCTTCCCCTTTGGTTCGGATGGCACAATGTCGAATATTTCCAAAAACACTTTGAAATGTGGACTCGTCAGACCACAGAACACTTTTCCACTTTGCATCAGTCCATCTTAGATGATCTCGAGCCCAGAGAAGCCGGCGGCGTTTCTGGATGTTGTTGATAAATGGGTTTCGCTTTGCATTGTAGAGCTTTAACTTGCAATTTAGATGTAGCCACCAACTGTATTTAGTGACAGTGGTTTTCTGAAGTGTTCCTGAGCCCATGTGGTGATATCCTTTAGAGATTGATGTCACGGTCATTCAATGTTGGTTTCCGGCCATGACGCTTACGTGAGTAATTTCTCCAGATTCTCTGAACCTTTTGATGATATTATAGATTGTAGATGTTGAAATTCCTAAATTTCTTGCAATTGCACTTTGAGAAATGTTGTTCTTAAACTGTTTGACTATTTGCTCACGCAGTTGTGGACAAAGGGGTGTACCTCGTCCCATCCTTTCTTGTGAAAGACTAAGCATTTTTTGGGAAGCTGTTTTTATACCCAATCATGGCACCCACCTGTTCCCAATTAGCTGCCACACTTGTGGGATGTTCCAAATAAGTGTTTAATGAGCATTCCTCAACTTTACCAGTACTTACTGCCATCTTTCCCAACTTCTTTGTCACATGTTGCTGGCATCAAATTCTAAAGTTAATGATTATTAGCAACAAAAAAAAAAGTTTATCAGTTTGAACATCAAATATGTTGTCTTTGTAGCATATTAAACTAAATATGGGTTGAAAATGATTTACAAATCATTGTATTCTGTTTATATTTACATCTATCACAATTTCCCAACTCATTTGGAAATGGGGTTTGTAACTTATCTGAACAATATCCAATGTTGTGGTCTTTAAATTAACTGGAATCCAGTGTGCTGTGGGGCCCTATTGTAGTGAATCACACCTGAGCCATCATAAATTAATCAAATCTTTATTAGACATGTAAACAATGTGATAAAGAACATCAACCTAGGGATGTAGATGATCTTCTTCTGTCGTGTGTCTTTAGACTTTCCGGTCTGCTGAGGCGAGCCAAGTCAACGTGTCATCGTCCAGGTCAATCAGACCTTGTGGATGTGAAGTCTCAAATGGATTTGAAATTGAAAGCGGTTTACTTATGGTGACAATAACTTTTTATCGGTCTTAAATCTTTAAGCTTATTTGTCTCTTTCATCTTGCAGCATACACTATTAAAAACAAAACAATACATTCCAAAGTGTGACCAGTACAGGAGGTGACAACGTACCTTTTTACAACACCCAAAACTAGTGAAGTTAGCACATTGTGTAATTCGTAAATAAAAACAGAATACAATGATTTGCAAACCTTTTTCAACTTATATTCAATTGAATAGACTGCAAAGACAAGATACTTAATGTTCCAACTGAGAAACCAAATTTTTTCTTGCAAATAATCATCAACTTAGAATTTAATGGAAGCATCACATTGCAAAAAAGTTGGCACAGGGGCATTTTTACCACTGTGTTACATGGCCTTTCCTTTTAACAACACTCCGTAAACGTTTGGGAACTGAGGAGACTATTTTTGAAGCTTTTTAGGTGGAATTCTTTCCCATTTTTGCTTGATGTACAGCTTAAGTTGTTCAACAGTCCGGGATCTCTCTTGTGGTATTTTACGTTTCATAATGCGCCACAGATTTTCAATGGGAGACAGGTCTGGACTACAGGCAGGCCAGTCTAGTACCCGCACTCTTTTACTATGAAACTATGCTGTTGTAACATGTAGCTTGGCGATGTCTTGCTGAAATAAGCAGGGGCGTCCATGATAACGGTGCTTGGATGGCAACATATGTTGCTCCAAAACATGCATGTACCTTATAGTGTTAGTTAGTGTTAGTGTTAGTCAGATATCGGTAAAAAAAGCCGTTATCAGACATCTCCAATCAATTCATTTATTGTCATTGTCATAACAACACTTAAGTCATTCATGTCAACAAGATTTTGTTTGAGCTTTGTCTAGCGGCATAGAAACTGCATTGATGTGCAGGTTGACCATAGTTTACAGTTTGGCATTGTGAAGAAGATTGCGAATAGATGGGCGTGGGGGTGGGAACAGTCAGATGTCTGATGGGTGTTAAGCTGATGTTGCAGCAATGCAATGTCCAGAGCACAATTATTGAGGTGGTGAAGAGTGAGGTGATAAGATGGTTCGGGGCAGCAAAAGTGCAGGCTGGTCATTTAGCAGTCTCACAGCCTGGGGAGATACAGACTGTGAGACATTCTGGTAGTTCTGGCGCGAATCGATCTACACCTCTTTCCAGAGGGTAGCAGGTTGAAGAGGCCATGTGCTGGGTGGTATTGGTCCGCTTTAGGCAGCGAGCTGTGTACATGGCACTCATCTCTGGGAGTATCGTCCTTGTAATTTTCCCCGCCGCTTTAACCACTCGCTGGAAAGCCTGTTGGTTTGCTTTTGTTGTATCCCAAATAGCTGCAATCGCTTTCTCTTAAGGTATTCATGTGTGATTTCCACAAGCGTCTGTACATGTAGAAGAAGGAGAAACACAGCATTTCTGGTTGACTCGCCTTCATATTTCCAGTGATTAGCCCCGAGTTACGAAACCGCTTTGTTATGAAGCTGGCTGTGGCGCGTTCTTTCTGACGTCACTTCCTGTATGGGCGTGTTTCTTTCTGGCGTCACTTCCTCTCTGAACTCACTTTGTAAATGATCGATGAGTCCATACAAAGCTACAGTGGGGCAAAAAAGTATTTAGTCAGCCACCGATTGTGCAAGTTATCCCACTTAAAAAAATTACAGCGGTTTTCATCATAGGTACACTTCAACTGTGAGTGACAGAATTTGAAAAAAAAAATCCAGGAATTCACATTGTAGGAATTTTAAATTATCTGTAAATGATGGTGGAAAATAAGTATTGGGTCAACCATTCAAAGCTCTCACTGATGGAAGGAGGTTTTGGCTCAAAATCTCACGATACATGGCCCCATTCATTCTTTCCTTAACACGGATCAATCGTCCTGTCCCCTTAGCAGAAAAACAGCCCCAAAGCATGATGTTTCCACCCCCATGTTTCACAGTAGGTGTGGTGTTCTTGGGATGCAACTCCTTCCTCCAAACACGACAAGTTGAGTTTATACCAAAAAGTTCTATTTTGGTTTCATCTGACCACATGACATTCTCCCAATCCTCTGCTGTATCATCCACGTATCCATTTTGGTATAAACTCAACTCGTTATGTTTGGAGGAAGAAGAATACTGAGTTGCATCCCAAGAACACCATACCTACGGTGAAGCATGGGGGTGGAAACATCATGCTTTGGGGCTGTTTTTCTGCTAAGGGGACAGGACGATTGATCCGTGTTAAGGAAAGAATGAATGGGGCCATGTATCATGAGATTTTGAGCCAAAACCTCCTTCCATCAGTGAGAGCTTTGAATGGTTGACCCAATACTTATTTTCCACCATAATTTACAAATAAATTCTTTAAAATTCCTACAATGTGAATTCCTGGATTTTTTTTCACATTCTGTCTCTCACAGTTGAAGTGTACCTATGATGAAAATTACAGACCTCTGTCATCATTTTAAGTGGGAGGACTTGCACAATCGGTGGCTGACTAAATACTTTTTTGCCCCACAGTAAGTGCCGGAGATTCAAGAAATACACGGCTGACTTACCCGTGTAAAAATTTGTCCGAGGAGGGGGACCTTAAACGATGGGTTAGTGTGGCTGAAACGGGGCTTAGGCTAAATAGTGATTGGTTTAAGCGGTTAAAAGACTTAGTGTAGACATGGCCTTAAACTGTTCACACAAAGACAGAAGCTAAGAATTGTCCTAAGATGACTTATTTCTTCTTGTTCTTTGTAATGCAAACATCTTGCAGCTGTGCTTTGCTGGGGTCTACAATCTCTGGCAGGTGCCTGGCCCCATATTTTCATAACAATGCTTGTGGAATTCTTTTTTGATAGGCGGCTTTTACCAGTACCGTATTTTTCAGACCATAGGGCGCACAGGATTAAAAGGAGCATTAAAGTTAAAGTAGCAATGGTTGTCACACACACACACACACACTAGGTGAAGTGAAATGTGTCCTCTGCATTCCCTTATTCACCCCCTGGGAGGTGAGGGGAGCAGTGAGCCGCAGCGGTGGCCACACCCAGTAATAATTTTTGGTGATTTAACCCCCAATTCTATCCCTTGATGCTGTTTGCCAAGCAGGGAGGTAATGGGTCCCATTTTTATAGTCTTTGGTATGACTCGGCCAGGGTTTGAACTCACGACCTACCGATCTCAGGGCGGACAATCTAACCACAAGGCCACTGAGCAGGCTGAAATATTTCCTTGTGGTCTACATAACATGTAATGGTGGTTCTTTGGTCAAAATGTTGTATGGATTATGTTTTACACATAATCTTCAAGCCTCTTCAGGATGCGCCGTTTTGTAGTCGGCCTTTTTTATATGGTTCTTTCCGTCATCTTTGTTGTAGCGGTGTAGCGTGCAAGGACGGGAGTAGAAGAAGAGTTAAAAGATGGAGCTAACTGTTTTAATGACATTCAGACTTTATTTAAGTATGATAATATAGGTATAATAATGCAACATTTTTCCTGTGAAAAAACGTCCAACCGGAACCCTTTAATAACTAAAATTCCATGGGTGAATAATGTAAACCCACTTTGAAAGCGTGTCTACTGACAGATATAAGTTAAAACTTTAAGCTACTTTGTATTGATAGACGCGTGCTTGTTCGACGTGCTAACTAGCATGGGAATAATTTGGCGGCTACATCCAGCGGCCTGTGAAGCAGGGGAGTATAGTAGAAGCGGGGGCCGTCTACGGAGCAGACGCCAGCGGTGTGATCGGAAACGCGGATGCCGAGCGGGGCTAAAAACAAAGCAGAAGGCTAATCCCCACAGAACACCACTTCCCTCCATCCTGCAGCCGCATTTAAATGGAAGATGCGAGACTACTGGTCTGGGTAAGGAGTCAGTTAAACTAGAACAGGTTTTTTCTGCTTTGAGTGTGTCAGAGTTGGACATGTGTTTTACCGAGGTGGCTAACCATGATGCGTGCAGTTTTTCAAAGCAACAAACAAACAATCGGAAAATCCCCGTGACTGAGGAGGCTAACCATGATGCGTGCAGTTTATCAAAGCAACAATCAAACAACCGGAAAATTCCCGTCGTATCAATTCCTAGATATGGTCGTAATTATACTAAATGCACTGGGCATAATAAACACAACATTATTAATATTGCTACAACGGATAATTTGATCAAAAATTCCCTAAAACAGCCCACTACCTATAATATAAGTTTTTTAAACATAAGATCATTGTCTCCCAAAACGTTGTTAGTTAATGATATTATCAGAGACAACAATCTTAACGTCATCGGTCTCAGCGAAACCTGGCTTAAACCAGTCAACTTTTTGGCGCTAAATGAGGCATGTCCTCCTAACTTCACACATGCGCATATTGCCCGTCCGCTTAAAAGGGGTGGGGGGGTCGCACTAATATACAACGAAAACTTTAACCTTAGTCCTAACATAAATAATAAATATAAATCGTTTGAGGTGCTTACTATGAAGTCTGTCACACCGCTCCCTCTACACATGGCTGTTATCTACCGCCCCCCAGGGCCCTATTCGGACTTTATCAATGAATTCTCAGAGTTCGTTGCTGATCTAGTGACACACGCCGATAATATAATCATAATGGGGGACTTTAATATCCATATGAATACCCCATCGGAACCACCGTGCGTAGCGCTCCAGACTATAATTGATAGCTGTGGTCTCACACAAATAATAAATGAACCCACGCATCGCAACGGTAATACGATAGATCTAGTGCTTGTCAGGGGTATCACCGTTTCCAAAGTTACGATACTCCCGTATACTAAAGTATTGTCCGATCATTACCTTATAAAATTCGAGGTTCAGACGCATGTTCGTCAAACTAATAATAATAATAACTACTATAGCAGCCGCAACATTAATACGGCCACAACGACAACTCTTGCTGACCTACTGCCCTCGGTAATGGCACCATTCCCAAAATATGTGGGCTCTATTGATAACCTCACTAACAACTTTAACGACGCCCTGCGCGAAACCATTGATAACATAGCACCGCTAAAGTTAAAAAAGGCTCCAAAAAAGCGTACCCCGTGGTTTACAGAAGAAACTAGAGCTCAGAAATTATTATGTAGAAAGCTGGAATGCAAATGGCGCACGACTAAACTTGAGGTGCACCATCAAGCATGGAGTGATGGTTTAATAACTTATAAACACATGCTTACCTTAGCTAAAGCTAAATATTACTCAAATCTCATCCACCGTAATAAAAACGATCCTAAATTTTTGTTTAGTACGGTAGCATCGCTAACCCAACAAGGGACCCCGTCCAGTAGCTCCACCCACTCAGCTGATGACTTTATGCAATTCTTTAGTAAGAAAATTGAAGTCATTAGAAAGTAGATTAAAGACAATGCGTCCGAGCTACAACGGGGTTCTATTAACACTGATACGATTGTATATACGGCGGATACTGCCCTCCAAAATAGTTTCTCTCGTTTTGAGGAAATAACATTAGAGGAATTGTTACAACGTGTAAATGGAATAAAAAAAACAACATGTTTACTTGACCCTCTTCCTGGGAAACTGATCAAGGAGCTCTTTGTATTATTAGGTCCATCAGTGCTAAATATTATAAACTTATCACTTTCCTCGGGCACTGTTCCCCTAGCATTCAAAAAAGCGGTTATTCATCCTCTTCTTAAAAGACCTAACCTCGATCCTGACCTCATGGTAAACTACCAACCGGTGTCTCACCTTCCCTTTATTTCAAAAATCCTCGAAAATTTTGTTGCGGAGCAGTTAAATGAACTCTTAGCGTCTAACAATCTATGTGAAACCTTTCAATCCGGTTTCAGGGCAAATCACTCCACGGAGACAGCCCTCGCAAAAATGACTAATGATCTATTGCTAACGATGGATTCTGATGCGTCATCTATGTTGCTGCTCCTCGATCTTAGCGCTGCTTTCGATACCGTCGATCATAATATTTTATTAGAACGTATCAAAACACGAATTGGTATGTCGGACTTAGCCCTGTCTTGGTTTAACTCTTATCTTACTGATAGGATGCAGTGTGTCTCCCATAACAATGTGACCTCGGACTACGTTAAGGTAACGTGTGGAGTTCCCCAGGGTTCGGTCCTTGGCCCTGCACTCTTCAGCATCTACATGCTGCCGCTAGGTGACATCATACGCAAATACGGTGTTAGCTTTCACTGTTATGCTGATGACACCCAACTCTACATGTCCCTAAAGCTGACCAACACGCCGGATTTAGTCAGCTGGAGGCGTGTCTTAATGAAATTAAACAATGGATGTCCGCTAACTTTTTGCAACTCAACGCCAAAAAAACGGAAATGCTGATTATCGGTCCTGCTAGACACCGAACTCTATTTAATAATACAACTCTAACATTTGACAACCAAACAATTAAACAAGGCGACACGGTAAAGAATCTGGGTATTATCTTTGACCCAACTCTCTCCTTTGAGGCACACATTAAAAGCGTTACTAAAACGGCCTTCTTTCATCTTCGTAATATCGCTAAAATTCGCTCCATTCTGTCCACTAAAGATGCTGAGATCATTATCCATGCGTTTGTTACGTCTCGCCTCGATTACTGTAACGTATTATTTTCGGGTCTCCCCATGTCTAGCATTAAAAGATTACAGTTGGTACAAAATGCGGCTGCTAGACTTTTGACAAGAACAAGAAAGTTTGATCACATTACGCCTGTACTGGCTCACCTGCACTGGCTTCCTGTGCACTTAAGATGTGACTTTAAGGTTTTACTACTTACGTATAAAATACTACACGGCCTAGCTCCATCCTATTTTGCCGATTGTATTGCACCATATGTCCCGGCAAGAAATCTGCGTTCAAAGGACTCCGGCTTATTAGTGATTCCCAAAGCCCAAAAAAAGTATTTGGGCTGTATGTAGAGCGTTTTCCGTTCGGGCTCCAGTACTCTGGAATGCCCTCCCGGTAACAGTTTGAGATGCCACCTCAGTAGAAGCATTTAAGTCTCACCTTAAAACTCATTTGTATACTCTAGCCTTTAAATAGACTCCCTTTTTAGACCAGTTGATCTGCCGTTTCTTTTCTTTTTCTTCTATGTCCCGCTCTCCCTTGTGGAGGGGGTCCGGTCCGATCCGGTGGCCATGTACTGCTTGCCTGTGTATCGGCTGGGGACATCTCTGCGCTGCTGATCCGCCTCCGCTTGGGATGGTTTCCTGCTGGCTCCGCTGTGAACGGGACTCTCGCTGCTGTGTTGGATCCGCTTTGGACTGGACTATCGCGACTGTGTTGGATCCATTATGGATTGAACTTTCACAGTATCATGTTGGACCCGCTCGACATCCATTGCTTTCCTCCTCTCCAAGGTTCTCATAGTCATCATTGTCACCGACGTCCCACTGGGTGTGAGTTTTCCTTGCCCTTATGTGGGCCTACCGAGGATGTCGTAGTGGTTTGTGCAGCCCTTTGAGACACTAGTGATTTAGGGCTATATAAGTAAACATTGATTGATTGATTGATATTAGAAATGGCAACAGCGGAAAATGAATGCCACATAAAAAGTTAGACAAAAAGAAGAAGCTCATTGAATACGGTATGACTAGAATGGAGGACACGCGCAAATTTTCAGGACTTATGCAGATCCCAAATACACATCAGCAGGTACCAGAAGGTAACAAAAGTGCTAATAGGTGCCATTTTGCGGTCCTAATACACACACACACACTATAATAATACTCGTATATTTAATGCGCCGACGATCCATCAAGAGGTGCGGCTTCATAGCTTACCAAAGTCGGACTAAAAACATTTTGACAGATTTCTGAGTGCCATGTGTAATGTTCTATATTTTCAATTGCACATTTGAAGTGTTGGTGTTGTTTACTAGCCTCATATCACAGTCTACACATATCTTCTATGTGACTGCCATCTACTGGTCACACTTATCATTACACCATGTACCAAATTAAATTGCTTTGAGGTCTTCAAGCACAACCGGAATCATGCCGTACATTAGGCGCACCGGTTATAAGGCGCACTGTCGATTTTTGAGTAAATTAAAGGATTTTAAGTGTACGTTTATAGTCTGAAAAATACGGTACTCTACTTGAGCCTGTGTGGTCAGTTTGAGGCGATAGTACTACAGCATCGTCATACTTTTGCTCCTCAAGATGTATGAACTGCCAGAAACTAAATTAATATACATGTTATCTATTTAGCAATTTAGTTGTATAGCTACTGCATAACTGCCCTTAATTTAAACAAATTAAACTGATGCGTTTTAGTTAATTGTTTGATTTTTAATATCAAAAATATACTATTAACATCTGCAATGCGGAAAAAAAAAATGTAATGCAATATACATTTCCTTGAGACTGGACTCCGGAGTGGGCAACGTGGCGGACCACGGGTTAGTACATGTGCTTCACAATACGAAGGTCCTGGGTTCGATCCTGGGCTCGGGATCTTTCTGTGTGGAGTTTGCATGTCCTCCCCCTGACTGCATGGGTTCCCTCTGGGTACTCCGGCTTCCTCTCACCTCTCTCTCTCTATCTTCTCTAACTTATAATAATAATAATTTCCCCCTCATACAATACCCTACCCTAATACCCTACTATGCAATACGACCCTTTGAGTGCAATACGTCCGACACTGATTGTTATTTATTACTTCGGTACTCGTCTTGTTCTGTATATTGTACAGTATTTTGTATTTCTACAGTGTTTCGTATATTGTACAGGATTGCTTATCATTTTTATTGGATAGTTGTCTATTTCAATTGTTAGTTTTTTCCTTTATTACCTCTTGTGTTATTTATTTTACCCCATATGTGTTCCCACTACCGCACCTCAAGTTGGAGTCTGTAATCTCGTTATATGCAAATATTATGACAATAAAGTCCATTCTATTCTACCTCCAAAGACAAGCACCAGGGGATAGGTTGATTGGCCCTAGTGTGTGAATGTTGTCTGTCTATCTGTGTTGGCCCTGAGATAGACTCCAGCACCCCCTGCGACCCCAAAAGGGACAAACGGTAGGAAATGGATGGATGGACTCCTGAGTGCACAGTCA
The DNA here is from genome assembly GCF_033978795.1 of Nerophis ophidion. Lineage (NCBI taxonomy): Eukaryota > Metazoa > Chordata > Actinopteri > Syngnathiformes > Syngnathidae > Nerophis > Nerophis ophidion. The sequence continues at coordinate 16,503,315 of NC_084636.1, forward strand.
GTCAGAAAAAAAAAAGTGTGTCTACTGCTTGTCTGAAAACATAGCAAAACGCCACAGGCAGGCATGGGAACATAAATGTAAAGCGAAATGACTGTTTCCATGGTGACAGCCTCGCTAGTTCAGCACGGTGCTTTGCCAAATGCAATCTAAAGTCCAGGAACTGTTTTTTGCTAATCGGTTAAAAAACAGGTGTCATACTTCTACTGGACACCAGAATTCTTCTATCACATAGCAGAACCAAAAATTCTTGGTTCTGCTTGTCATGTGTTAGAAGTTCAGCATGTGGTCAGGTCACATATTTCCACACTTGATTGAATCTTTTATTAGTAGATTGTACAGTGCAGTACAGTACAGTACATATTCCGTACAATTGACCACTAAATGGTACCACCCGAATAAGTTTTTCAACACGTTTAAGTCGGGGGGTCCATGTTAATCAATTCATGGTAACAAGTAGGCTATACATAACCTACTAAACAGGTCTTATTTAATAAGTTTTTCAACTCGTTTAAGACAGGGTCCACGTTAATCAATTAATGGTAACACCACCCAGGTTGTTACTGTGGTTCTTTTGACCTTAAAATTCCACCCTCCACTTGGACTATTGTCTTTGACAATGGGGTCCAGACATCATCAGGATTCTGGTTCCTTGGCCTTTAAAGAACTAGCAACTAAATCAATCCATTCATTTAGCAATTTAAAACCTATCACGACTAGATTAGAATCAACACTGTTTTGTTGGATTCAATTAAACTAAAAGCAATTAGAGTCCTGGAGGAATGATACTAAAAAAAGGCTGTTTCAATTTTTAGATTTATTTTCTATTTGTCTGTTCGTTCTGTGCTTTTTGTGAAATGACATCTGGGGATAGGTTATTTGGCACCACTAAATGGTCCCTAGTGTGTGAATGTGAGTGTGTATGTTGTCTGTCTATCTGTGTCAGCCATGTGATGAGGTGGCGACTTGTCCAGGGTGTACACCGCCTTCCACCAGAATACACCTGAGATAGGCTCCAGAACCTGTATTTGCATGCACCTTTGGGGAAAAAAAAAAATCTTAGCTGTCAGTCTTAGGCGGCGAGTAACCAAGGAGGCATTTTTAACGACATCGATTTGATTGGCTGGTCAGGCTCATTATATGTCGATTAGCAAAACACTGTATTTTTTGGACTATAAAGCGCATTTAAAATCATTTTTTTCCCCAAAAACTCAACAGTGCGGTGAGCCTAATGTACGTAACGATTCTGGTTTTACTTACTGACCTCGAAGCCATTTTATCTGGTACATGGTGAAATAATAAGTGTGACCAGTAGATGGCAGTCACACATAAAAGATACATGTAGACTGCAATATGACTTAAGTAAACAACAGCAAACATTTGACATGTTCCATTTAAAATATAGAACATTACACACAGCGTGTAAAAATCTTATCAAAATGTTTTAGTACGACTTTGGTAAGCTATAAAGCCACACAGCCTGATGGATTGTACTGTGCTTCAACATAACATAATTATTATGGAGTGTGTATAAGGTAAGACATATTATCTGGCATTTTGTTTCGCAATATTATGCAAAAGCAACTTCTCTAGTTATTAGAAAGTTCCGGTTGGACGGTTTTTCACGGGACACATTTCCGACGGATGAGGAGATGCTGTTTTAACTAATTCAAACAGTCAGCTCCATCTTTTAACACTTCTTCCACTCCCGTCCTTGCACGCTACAACGCTACAACAAAGATGACGAGGAGAAGACGCTGTTGAAGGTGAGCCACGTAAATAAGACCCACCCACAAAACGGCGCATCTTGAAATGACTGTCAGAAAGAGGCTTGAAGATGATCTGTAAAACATAAGGGTGTAACGGTACACAAAAATGTCGGTTCGGTATGTACCTCAGTTCAGATGTCACAGTTCGGTTCATTTTCGGTACAGTAAGAAAACAACAAAATATAATTGTTTTGGTTATTTATCTACCTAATTTGCAAAATCTTCCACCAAAAATATTTTTGTTAGTGGAATTGTCAGGCCTGCCACTGACAGTTTGTTTGTGTTTTAGTTTTTTCCTCTGTGTGTTTAGTATTTCCTGTCCTTAGTTCCTGTCAGCACTCTTATTTTGGTTCAGCTTCCCTTTTTGTCTCCCTGAGTGCTTTGTTTCCCCTCAGCTGCGGCTGATTGGCACCTGACCACACCTGGTGTCAATTAGCCCGCTCCTATTTGTACCTGCTTTGTCTTTCAGTCAGTGCTGGATTATTGATTTGTCATGTCGATGTCGCGCTTGTCGTTGCTACCTGTTGTGTCGTGTTTTGTCAATGCAGAGTTGCGGTAAGCTTTATTTGATTGCGGTTTTTAGCTTACTGCCTTTTGTTCCGTTTCCAAGTTTGTTTTCATATTTCATGTACGACTTCTGTTTCCTGCTCAAAACCTGCTAGCTTCCACGCTAGGCCTTTTTGTTTTTGCTAGCTTCCATGCTAAGCTCCGTTTATTTTCTAGTTCCCTTGCTAGCTCTTTTCGTTTGTTATCCGCCAACGTGCGCGCTTTTTGTTTGTACCCTTTGTTTGTTTTTGTTTTGGTGTTTTAATTCAAATCATGTTTTCTTGCAAAATGCCTCCCTCCTTCTCTACACCTTGGGGTTCGTCACAAACTAACTCTGACAGTAATATTTGATGTGAAGTAATGGGAACCTTGGATCGGTAAATAATTCATAATAACATTGATTTTGATACAGTATTATGTTTTGAGCAATGACAGTTTGAATGAAAAAAAAACAGCTTTGTTTTATTAGTCAACGTTGCAACTTTTTCTAAATTACATTTAGCCTTTAAGATTTTTTATTTCACTTTTGTTATGTTTTTCTTTATTTTAATAGTATTTTTTGGATGTGCCGTGGGCCTTGAAAACATTAGCTGTGGGCCGCAAATGGCCTCGGGGCACACTTTTGACACCCCTGCTATAGATAATAAAAAATAAAATCTGATAAATTAATGGATAAAAAGCAGAGCCTGGAGATGCATGCGCGTTTATCATAACTCTCTCGCTGCCTGCCCCTCCCTTAAGAATGTTGCTGGGCGCACAATGTTTTTTTTTTTCTTAAACCTGAACGTACATTAGTGATACACGCAACTATAACTCAAAATGCCGGACATTTGAGGCAATTAAGAAACTCCACCCGGACAGCCCCGCAAAATAGGACATGTCCTCTTTTGCTAGCAGCGACCGGGCTAGAATAGACTGACTATACGTCCTCTTTTCACTGGACAAGTCCTCTTTAGCGGGGCTGTGCGGGTGGACTTTCTTAAATGCCTCAAATTTCCGGCATTTTAAGTATTGTTTACGTTACTTAATATGTCCGTCTGGAAAACCCCTAGTAAGACATCATCTATGCAACATTTTGAACAAAGGCCCAGGTCCCTACTGTATCACCACGTCACTACCAATCCGGTATCGACTACTTGGTATCGTCACGTCACTACCAATCCGGTAACGACTACTTGGTATCGTCACGTCACTACCAATCCGGTATCGACTACTTGATATCGTCACTACAGTTTCGTCACATCACTACCAATCCAGTATCGACTACTTGGTATCGTCAATACAGTATCGTCACATCACTACCAATCTGGTTCCGACTACTTGGTATCGTCACAACAGTATCGTCATGTCACTACCAATCCAGCATCGACTACTTGGTATCGTCAATACAGTATCATCACGTCACTACCAATCCGGTATCGTCACTACAGTATTGTCATCTCACTACCAATTATCGACTACTTGGTATCATCAATACAGTATCATCACGTCACTACCAATCGGATATCGACTACTTGGTATCGTCAATACAGTATCATCACGACACTACCAATCCGGTATCGACTACATGGTATCGTCAATACAGTATCATCACGTCACTACTAATCGGGTATAGTGTGAATTATATTTATATAGCGCTTTTCTCTAGTGACTCAAAGCGCTTTACATAGTGAAACCCAATATCTAAGTTACATTTAAACCAGTGTGGGTGGCACTGGGAGCAGGTGGGTAAAGTGTCTTGCTCAAGGACACAACGGCAGTGACTAGGATGGCGGAAGCGGGAATCGAACCTGCAACACTCTGTCTGGCTTCGTTGTTTGCTGTATGCAACATTCACGTTGGTATTTTTGTTTTCTGGCTAATGATATCCGTGCCAAGTTTTGGTTGTTTAGCTTCTCGTGCGGTCGGCACACTTTCCTTTTGTTTGATTCCCGTCTTTTTTGTCATTTGTAGGATTTATGACAATAAATCTTATTCCTACCTTCACGCTTTCGTCCGGAGTTGTCCGTTCTGCATCTTGGAAGAGCGACCCCGCAGTAAGATTCGACCCCCACGTGACAATCACCTAATAACAACAACATTAACAAACTAGGGGTGTTGGAAAAAATTAATTCGAATACGTTTTGCAATTCAGAATCGATTGTCATTTTTTAAAAATCGATTTAAAAAAAAAAAAATATATATATATATATATTTTTAAATCAATCCAACAAAACAATACACAGCAAAACCATAACAATGCAATCCAATTCCAAAACCAAACCTGACCCAGCAACACTCAGAACTGCAATAAAGACACAAACACGATGCAAAACAAGTCAAAAGTAGTGAAACAAAAATGAATATTATCAACAACAGTATCAATATTAGTTATAACTTCAGCATAGCAGTGATTAAAAATCCCTCAGACATTATCATTAGACATTTATAAAAATGAAAAAAAGAACAAAAGTGTCACAGTGGCTTACACTTGCATCGCATCTCATAAGCTTGACAACACACTGTGTCCAATATTTTCACAAAGATAAAATAAGTCATATTTTTGGTCCGTTTAATAGTTAAAACAAATTTACATTATTGCAATCGGTTGATAAAACATTGTCCTTTACAATTATAAAAGCTTTTTTTTTTTTTTTTAAATCTACTACTCTGCTAGCATGTCAGCAGACTGGGGTAAATCTTGCTGAAATCCTATGTATTGAATGAATACAGAATCGTTTTGAATCGGAAAAATATAGTTTTTTAATCGAGAATCGAATCGAAAAAAAATCGATATATTATCGAATCGTGACCCCAAGAATCGATATTGAATCGAATCGTGGGACACCCAAAGATTCACAGCCCTATTAACAACACTTGCACATGATGAATGGTAAAAAAATGAAATAATCTACATTACCTGCAATTCTCACTTTAAGCTATTCAGGCTTGTGGGCGTCTTGCCGGCAGCGGTCAAGTCTGTTCTGTGGAAGGACACAGGATGGAGATGACAGTATTGGAAAGTAGGCGTGTAGAAAAGCAGCTTTTAATCATGCTAGAGAATGCTCGGATTATTTTTCTCCCGTTGTCACAATAAGTACATCCATGATGATCACATGACTATTGTGTGACAATGCAAAGCCAAGGTGATGTTGTCCAAAATGTGTTTTTTTTCCTCCGTTTTGCCGCCTGGAAAGATTTTTTTTTCTCCCCCCTCGCCCAATTCCCAGTAATTGGCTTTTCTGTCTGCTTGGCTCAGCTGAGTTGATTCGGGAGTTCTTGTTTTTGTTTTTTTTCTCTCCACCCCCATTGCCAATTGTGTAAATGTCTTTTATGTCGCTTTCCCGCGTACCGCGTACCCCCCCCCCCCCCCCCCCTGCCAGTGGTTCACATACATATACATGAAAGTTGCCTGGGAAAACAAGTGCTAAATTTAGACGTGCCAACACGTCTTTCATGGTGTAAAAATTTGCAGTTTTTTTTAATTTCAATTGAACAATCGTCGAGCCTGGCAAAAAACAGAGACAGCCTCTTTCCCAGAGCTGTCCATCTTGAACAGGTTTGGGCAATTATTTTGAGTCGAGGGCCACCTTTAGAGAAAAAAAAAAGTGTCTGAGGGCCGTGATATCTATTTTTAGAAACACTAATACACAACCTGACAATAATGTCTGATTGAATGCAAAAAACTTTCTGACAGACCGCATTAAAAAATATAATGTAATTTTCCTTTTTTCTATGAACAATAAAACACTGACTATTGACAAAATATGAATGTCACACCCCCTTTCTATTGACATATTTTACAATCAAGTGAAACACAACAAAAATGCAACAGTGAAATATGAACGCGAAGGGTACAAAATAAACCAACCTACAATCTGATACATCACTAAGATTTAGAACTTTGTTGTGAAAAATGTTGTGGCTCGTCTGAGCGGCTGTGATGTAGATTAGCATAGTAATGAATTAGATTACCATAGTAACTAATTAGATTACCATAGTAACTGGTATATTCTAACCCAGGGGTAGGGAACCTATGGCTCTAGAGCCAGATGTGGGTCTTTTGATGACTACATATGGCTCTCAGATAATTACATTTATATAGCGCTTTTCTCTAGTGACTCAAAGCGCTTTACAAAGTGACACCCAATATCTAAGTTACTTTTAAGCCAGTGTGGGTGGCACTGGGGGAAGGTGTGTAAAGTGTCTTGCCCAAGGACACAACGGCAGCGACTAGAATGGCGGAAGCGGGAATCGAACCTGGAACCCTCAGGTTGCTAACACGGCCACTCTGCTAACCGAGCTATGCCGAGCAACCGTGTAATACTCTTCCATATCAGTAGGTGCCAGTCAGTAGCTAATTGCTTTGTAGATGTGGGAAACAGCGGGAGGAAGAGTGCAGGTAAAAAGGGGTCTAATGCTTAAACAAGGGGTAGGGAACCTATGGCTCTAGAGCCAGATGACTGCACCTGGCTCTCAGCTAAATCTTAGCTGACATTGCTTAACACGATAAGTAATGAATGATTCCGCTGGTAATCACAGTTTCAAAAATAACGTTCAAATCATAAAACTTCTCATGCATTTTAATCCAACCATCCGTTTTCTACTGCACCTGTTCACGATGTCGCGTTAATGGTAAGAAGTATTATATTTATTATTGGTTAGCTTTTAGAATAACAATGTTGTTAAAAAGAATAAGAGACTTATTATACTCTACAAATGTTGGTCGTACTTAAAAATGCACAAATTTAGTTGGATTCAGTGTTGAAAAATGTTATATGGCTCTTATGGAAATACATTTTGAAATATTTGGCTTCCATGGCTCTCTCAGCCAAAAAGGTTCCCGTCCCCTGTTCTAACCATTGAAATACTTTGTACAGTTGAAAACTTTCGGTCATTAGAAAACGTCACTGCACATCATAATGGGAGCGACACTTTCCATCATAAAGGGGAACATCATCACCAGACCTGTGTAAGTGTCAATATATACCTTGATGTTGCAGAAAAAAGACCATGTTTTATTAACCGATTACCAAACTCTAAAAAGGTGTAATTTGGCGATTTAAACGCCTTTCAATTGTTCGCCTGTTGGAGCAATGACCTTTCACCCGTGACGTCACATCGTGAAGCGACCGGCCACTTTCTCAAACACATTACACACACAAAGTCAAATCAACTGTTATTTTGCGTTTTTTCGACTTTTTTCCGTACCTTGGAGACATCATGGCTCGTCGGTTTGTTGTCGGAGGATGTAACAAGACGATCAGGGACGGATTCAAGTTGCACCAGTGGTCAAAAGATGCGAAAGTCCCTCGTTTGTTCTGCACACTTTACCGACGACAGCTATGCTACGACAGAGATGGCAAGAATGTGTGGATATCCTGCGACACTCAAAGCATATTAATTTCCAACGATAGGGTCAACAAAATCACAAAGGTGAGTTTTGTTGATGTTATTGTGAGTTTTGTTGATATTATTGACTTATGTGGAGTGTGCTAATCAGACATATTTGGTCACGGCATGACTGCAAGCTAATCAATGCTAACATGCTATTTAGGCTAGTTGTATGTACATATTGCATCATTATGCCTCATTTGTAGCTATATTTGCATCCAGCCTTTCCCTCCACCCATATTCAATGCCAAACAGACACATACCAATCGTTGGTTAGAAGGCGATCGCCGAATTCGTCCGCGCTTCCTCCCGTGCCGCTGTCTGTCGTGATATGGCTCAAAAGCTTCTATTTCTTCAATTGCGTTTTCGGTACCTGCCTCCAATCATCCGTTTCAATACATGCGTAATCTGTTGAATCGTTTACGGCGCTGAAATCCGTGCTAATATCGCTATACCTTTCTGTGCTATCCGCCATGTTTGTTTCTGTGTGGTCACACTGTGACGTCACAGGATAATAAACGGATGGATATATCCCCATTTTCTACCGCTTATTCCCTTTTGGGGTTGCGAGGGACGCTGGCGCCTATCTCAGCTACTATCAGGCGGAAGGCGGGGTACACCCTGGACAAGTCGCCACCTCATCACAGGGCCAACACAGATAGACAGACAACATTCACACTCACATTCACACACTAGGGCCAATTTTAGTGTTGCCAATCAACCTATCACGATGGTTAAAATCAGGCACTTTGAAGCCGTTTTTCGGGATATTGCGTGATTGGTAAAATTTTGAGAAAACTTCGAAAAATAAAATAAGCCACTGGGAACTGGTTTTTATTGATTTTAACCCTTCAGAAATTGGGATAGTGTTCCCCTTTAAAGATCTAAAAAACAAACATTTGGGAATGTCCGGTGGGCCAGATTGAAAAGCTTCACGGGCCGCATGTGGCCCCCAGGCCTTAATTTGCCCAGGTCTGATCTTGAACTCTAACTTATAATAATTCCCCCCTATACAATATCCTACCCTAATACCCAACAGTGCAATATTACCCACCGAGTGCAATACGTCCGACTCTGATTGCTATCACTCCGGTACTCTTGTCTTGTTCTGTATATTGTAAAGTATTTTGTATATCGTTTTGTATATTGTACAGGATTGCTCATTATTTTATTGGATAGTAGTCGATTTCAATTCTTAGTTTTATCTTTATTACTTCTTGTCCCATTTACAGTGGGGCAAAAAAGTATTTAGTCAGCCACCGATTGTGCAAGTTCTCCCACTTAAAATGATGACAGAGGTCTGTAATTTTCATCATAGGTACACTTCAACTGTGAGAGACAGAATGTGAAAAAAAAATCCAGGAATTCACATTTTAGGAATTTTAAAGAATTTATTTGTAAAGTATGGTGGAAAATAAGTATTTGGTCAACCATTCAAAGCTCTCACTGATGGAAGGAGGTTTTGGCTCAAAATCTCACGATACATGGCCCCATTCATTCTTTTCTTAACACGGATCAATCGTCCTGTCCCCTTAGCAGAAAAACAGCCCCAAAGCATGATGTTTCCACCCCCATGCTTCACAGTGCTTCACATGCTTCTTCCTCCAAACACGACGAGTTTAGTTCGTACCAAAAAGTTGTATTTTGGTTTCATCTGACCACATGACATTCTCCCAATCCTCTGCTGTATCATCCATGTATCCATTTTGGTATAAACTCAACTCGTCGTGTTTGGAGGAAGAAGAATACTGAGTTGCATCCCAAGAACACCATGCCTACTGTGAAGCATGGGGGTGGAAACATCATGCTTTGGGTCTGTTTTTCTGCTAAGGGGACAGGACGATTGATCCGTGTTAAAGGGGAACATTATCACAATTTCAAAAGGGTTAAAAACAATAAAAATCAGTTCCCAGTGGCTTGTTATATTTTTCGAAAATTTTTTCAAAATTTTACCGGTCCCGGGATATCCCTAAATAAAGCTTTAAAGTGCCTTATTTTTGCTACTTCGAAACCACTATCCATTTCCCTGTGACGTCATACAGTGCTGCCAATACAAACAACATGACGGTTACCGCAGCAAGATATAGTGACATTAGCTCGGATTCAGACTCGGATTTTAGCGGCTTAAGCGATTCAACAGATTACGCATGTATTGAAACAGATGGTCGGAGTATGGAGGCAGATAGCGAAAACGAAATTGAAGAAGAAATTGAAGCTATTGAGCGAATAGCTATTGACGCTATTCGGCCATAGCATGGGTGTACCTAATGAAGTGGCCCATAGCATGGCTGCCTTATTAGCATCGCCGGTAAAATGTGCAGACCAAACGATCAGGACTTTCGCATTTTGTGACACTGGAGCAACTTAAATCCGTCGATTGGTAAGTGTTTGTTTCGCATTAAATGTAGGTATCTAGTTTCAAATGTACATACAGCTAGCGTAAATAGCATGTTAGCATCAATTAGCGTAGCATGTTAGCATCGATTAGCTGGCAGTAATGCCGTGACCAAATATGTCCGATTAGCACATAAGTCAACAACATCAACAAAGCTCACCTTTGTGATTTCGTTGACTTAATCGTTGCAAATGCAATCTGCAGGTTATCCATACATCTCTGTGCCATGTCTGTCATAGCATCGCCGGTAAATTGTGCAGACACTCCGGCACATTCGATGGGGGTCTGCCGGCAAATTTCTTGCCAGTGGTGCAACTTGAATCCCTCCCTGTTAGTGTTGTTACATCCTCCGACAACACACCGACGAGGCATGATGTCTCCAAGGTTCCAAAAAATAGTCGAAAAAACGGAAAATAACAGAGCTGAGACCCGGTGTTTGTAATGTGAAAATTAATATGGCGGGTGTGTTACCTCGGGGACGTCACGTTCTGACGTCATCGCTAAAAGACCGATAAACAGAAAGGCGTTTAATTTGCCAAAATTCACCCATTTAGAGTTCGGAAATCGGTTGAAAAAATACATTGTCTTTTTTCTGCAACATCAAGGTATATATTGACGCTTGCATAGGTTTGGCGATAATGTTCCCCTTTAAGGAAAGAATGAATGGAGCCATGTTTCGTGAGATTTTGAGCCAAAACCTCCTTTTGTCAGTGAGAGCTTTGAATGGTTGACCAAATACTTATTTTCCACCATAATTTACAAATGAATTCTTTAAAACTGCTACAATATGAATTCTTGGAAGAAAAAATTTCACATTCTGTCTCTCACAGTTGAAGTGTACCTATGATGAAAATTACAGACCTCTGTCATCATTTTAAGTGGGAGAACTTGCACAATCGGTGGCTGACTAAATACTTTTTTGCCCCACTGTATTTTTATTCCATATTTGTTCCCACTTCCGCACCTTAAATTGGAGTCCTTAATCTCGTCAAATGCATTTATAATGACAATAAAGTCCATTCTATTCTATACAAATCCAACCAGCCGGGCAGCGGAAGTGCGGAGGAATTTTTTTGCCTCTCGGATATGTTTTTGAGCAGTTGCAAAGACTGAGGAGATGCTGATGCTGAGGAGACAAAAGGCGGCATCTTGGAGAGAGAGCGGACAAGGGAGGAGAAGGAAAACAACGCCTTAAAGAGAGCTTGAACAGACGCAAATGTGCGTCGCAAATGAAGTAAAGTTGCACTCATTTACATACTTGGCTAGTCACCAAAACTATAGAGCATACATGTGACACCCTGTAGAAGCTGAGGCCACCATCTCAAAGCAGTGACTTTGGCTTCGAATAACAGCGATCATCGATAAACAGGCTTATAAAGGGGCCATTGCCATAGCAACCCCAGCTCAGCCACTTCAGTGGCGTGCAAAAATGACGGCGAGGTCAACCTGTTGCCAAAAATAATCTGCACACGGAGGATCAGGCTCTTCAGCCTCACAGATCACACCTTTTTGCACCATGTGACTTTACATCGAACCCCCGCCCATCCCCCCCCCGCGCCGCACTCCTACAGCTCGCCAATATCTCAATCGTTCTAGTCTTATGCGCTGTATGAATTAGGCAGTTGTCGTACGCTTTGCTGCACAACACACGTGACACAACATTGTGTTCTTAATACAGGAAGCGCCACAGGCACGGCAGGGCTAGTGGGGACGGTACAAGCCTGAGGTGGCCTTCATGCACATGGACCTTTAGGATAATGTGGGTCACGGTGTTGCTGATAGAAGGTTAAGGCACAAGATCCTATCACATCCAATTGGACCACAAAAAATGTCATATTTATTGTAGCTCAATTCAATGTATTAGTCCTATCATATTAAAGGCCTACTGAAACCCACTACTACCCACCACGCAGTCTGATAGTTTATATATCAATGATGAAATATTAACATTGCAACACACGCCAATACGGCCTTTTTAGTTTAATAAATTACAATTTTAAATTTCCCACGGAGTTTCTTGTTGAAAAAGTCGCGGAATGATGACGCGTGCGTGTGACGTCACGGACTGTCAGGAAATATTAGCGCAGCACCACTTGCGGCTAAAAGTCATCTCTTTTCATCCCGCAATTAAACAGTATTCTGGACATCTGTGTTGCTGAATCTTTTGCAATTTGTTCAATTAATAATGGAGAAGTCAAAGTAGAAAGATGGAGTTGGGAAGCTTTAACCTTTAGCCACACAAACACATGGTGATTCCTTGTTTAAACTTACCGGAGGTGAAGCTTTACTATGGATCAGAGCGGTCAAGCGAACATGGTTCCCGACCACTTGTCAACCGGCAGGTTTCGGTGAGAAAATTGTGTTAAAAGTCGCCTCTTACCGGCGATCTGTGGAGTTTGCGCCGTCCTTGTATCTGCCGTGAGTTGCCTCAAGACACCCGTGGACACACCCTTCCGACTATCAGGTACTATTTAACCTCACTAAAACACTAGCAACACAATATAAAGATAAGTGATTTCCCAGAATTATCCTAGTAAATGTGTCTAAAAACATCTGAATCTGTCCCAATGCAATCGCCTTTTTTTTTTTTACTTTATTTATTTCTTTATTTATTTCTTTATTCTATTCCTTCGCTATCAATATCATCATCCACGAATCTTTCATCCTCGCTCAAATTAATGGGGAAATTATCATTTTCTCGGTCCGAATAGCTCTTGCTGCTGGAGGCTCCCATTAAAAACAACGTGAGGACGTGAGGAGCCCTCACACTTGTGACGTCATCGTCTGCGACTTCCGGTACAGGCAAGGCCTTTTTATCAGCACCAAAAGTTGCAAACTTTATTGTCGATGTTCTCTACTAAATCCTTTCAGCAAATATATGGCAATATCGCAAAATGATCAAGTATGACACATAGAATGGACGCTGCCCAGGCCTTCGGGCCTGGGCAGCGACGGCTGCGGTGCTTCCAGACACACTCCCTCTTATTTAAAGAGTTGACTTTAAATAAGAAAATCTAATTTCAGTAGGCCTTTAAGGCTCATTATATTGGATCCCTCGTAAATGTCTCATTATAATTATATTCTACAAACCAGTTAAGTTGGCACGTCGTGTAAATGGTAAATAAAAACAGAATACAATGATTTGCAAATCCTTTTCAACTTATATTCAATTTAATAGACTGCATAGACAATAGACTTAAACTTTTCAGTTCAAACTGAAAAACGTTATTTTTTGCAAATATTAGCTTATTTGAAATTTAATGGCTGCAAGACGTTTCAAAAGAAACAAAAGACGAGGATGCTCATCAAACACTTATTTGGAAAATCCCACAAGTGAACAGGCTAATTGGGAACAGGTGGTTGCCATGATTGGGTGTAAAAGCAGCTTCCGTGAAATGATCAGTCATTCACAAACAAGGATGGGGCGAGGGTCACCACTTTCTGAACAAATGCGTGAGCAAATTGTCAAAACGTTTAAGAACAACATTTCTCAACCACCTAATGCAAGGAATATAGGGATTTCACCGTCTACGATCCGTAATATCATCAAAAGTTTCAGAGAGTCTGGAGAAATCACTGCACGTAAGCCACAATACTACGGACTTTCGATCCATCAGGTAGTACTGCATCAAAAAGCGATATCACCGCGTGGGCTCAGGAACACTTCAGATAACCACTGTCAGTAACTACAGTTCGTCGCTCCATCTGTAAGTGCAAGTTAAAACTCTATTATGCAAAGAGAACGCCATTTATCAACAACATCCAGAAACACAACTGGCTTCGCTGGGCCCAAGCTCATCTAAGATGGACCAATGAAATGTTCTGTGGTCTGACGAGTCCACATTTAAAATTGTTTTTCGTAACTGTGGACGTTGTGTCCTCTGGAACAAAGAGGAAAAGAAGTATCTGGATTGTTCTCGGCGCAAAGTTTAAAAGCCAGCATCTGTGATGGTATGGGGGTGTATTAGTGCCCAAGGCATGGGTAATTTACACATCTGTGAAGGCACCATTAATGCTGAAAGGTACATGCAGGTTTTGGAGCAACATATGTTGTCATCCAAGCAACGTTATCCTGGACGCCCCTGCTTATTTTAGCATGACAATGCCAAGCTATGTGTTACAACAGCGTGGCTTCATAGTCAAAGAGTGCCTGTAGCCCAGACCTGTCTCCCATTGAAAATGTGTGGCGCATTATGAAGCCGAGAATACCACAGCAGCTGCAGCTGAAGCTGTACATCAAGCAAGAATGGAAAATATTTCCATCTAAAAAGCTTCAAAAATTGGTCTCCTCAGTTCCCAAATGTTTACTGAGTGTTGTTAAAAGGAAAGGCCATGTAACAGTGGTAAAAATGCCCCTGTGCCAACTTTTCTGCAAAGTGTTGCTGCCATTAAATTCTAAGTTAATGATTATTTGCAAAAGAAAATTAAGTTTCTCAGTTGGAACATTAAATATCTTGTCTTTACAGTCTATTCAATTGACTATAAGTTGAAAAGGATTTGCAAATCATCGTATTCTGTTTTTATTTACCATTTATACAATGTGCCAACTTCACTGGTTTTGGCTTTTGTAGTTTTAAGTTTACGGGACACATTGTAACAATACTAGGACTAACCATAACAATTCCATGGTATTTTCAGAATAAGAAGGCCTTGCTAAGGGTCAGGCTGACACATGCATTTGTTCTCCAGACAGAGCAAAGGTTGAAGATAAATAATTAAAAGAGCGAGAGTATTTAAGTGTATATTTGCTGCAATATTTTACACATTATTTGTTCATATCCTATATCCGTTTTATTACACAATCCTCTTCTAGTTTTCCCATTCATAATCTAGTCCTATTAAAGACCCACCAATTTTGGTTGACTTTAGCGGCAATGTTGGTCCTGACCGTTTTGTTTTTCTTTATTGTCTCCTCTGACAAAACTTTTCGTTTCTTTGGTTGTTTTGGAGCTTCTGCCATGATAGCAGTAATTGCACATTGGCCTTTTTTTTTTTCTGGTGGCACACATCAACTTCCGTTGATGATGTTGATTAAACAAATGAAAAAGGGATGAGTGACATACTGTAAAGCAAGTCGGCATTTTAGTAGTTTTTGTGTGACAGTGTTCCTGCCACCTTCCTCAATGTTAAGTGCCTGCAAAGGCAATACAGACCCCCCTCAGGCCATGACAGAGGTGTCAATCTACTTGTTGTAAGCAGACTTCTCATTCCAAAAATTATGAAAATATTTTGTGAAGGTCAAAAAGTTACTTTAACTTATGCTATTTATAACATTCTCTATATCATATTAAAATTATTATGGTTCTGGGACCTCGCCTTTGTTCTTCTTATTTCATCCATCCATCCATTTTCTACCGCTTATTCCCTTTCGGGGTCGCGGGGGGCGCTGGCGCTTATCTCAGCTACAATCGGGCGGAAGGCAGGGTACACCCTGGACAAGTCGCCACCTCATCACAGGGCCAACACAGATAGACAGACAACATTCACACTCACATTCACACCAATTTAGTGTTGCCAATCAACCTATCCCCAGGTGCATGTCTTTGGAAGTGGGAGGAAGCCGGAGTACCCGGAGAGAACCCACGCATTCACGGGGAGAACATGCAAACTCCACACAGAAAGATCCCGAACCTGGATTTGAACCCAGGACTGCAGGACCTTCATATTGTGAGGCAGACGCACTAACCCCTCTACCACCGTGAAGCCCCTTCTTATTTCATGTCATTTTATAATATATCACTATATCAAATTCCCATCTCAACTGATTGAATCTCCTTTCAACAAAAGATATATATATATATATATATATATATATATATATATATATATATATACTCTTAAGACATTTTAGCAAAAACTTTTTTTCCAAAAATATGCATTTTCTGCAATTTTCGGGTTTTGTCGGGACTCCTAATGACGTTTTGAGACATCTCCTACAACTACAGCACCAGTACTGTGCTGCTGGAGTAAATCCGTTTGTTTGAATTTTTTTTCTGCGAAAAAAAGTTTTCCAAAAATATGCATATTCTGCAATTTTCGGGGGTTTTCGGGACTCCTAATGACGTTATGAGACATCTCCTACAACTACAGCAGCAGTACTGTGCTGCTGGAGCAATTTAGTTTTTTTTAATTGTTTGAACTTTTTTTTTTAGCGAAAAAAAGTTTTCCAAAAATATGCATTTTCTGCCATTTTCGGGACTCATAATGACGTTTTGAGACATCTCCTACAACTACAGCACCAGTATTGTGCTGCCGAAGCAAATACATTTTTAAAAAATTTTTTTTACGACATTTTAGCGAAAAAATGTTTTCCAAAAATATGCATTTTCTGCCATTTTCGGGACTCATAATGACATTTTGAGACATCTCCTACAACAACAGCACCAATATTGTGCTGCTGGGGCAAATCAGTTTTTTTTTTTTTTTTAAACTTTTTTAGCAAAAAAAGTTTTTCCAAAAATATGTATTTTCTGCCATTTTCGGGTTTTGTCGGGACTCCTGATGACGTTTTGAGACATCTCCTACAACTACAGCACCAGTATTGTGCTGCTGGAGCAAATCTGTGAGCACTTTGAGTATCTAATAATAGAAAAGCGCGATATAAATCTAATCCATTATTATTATTATTATCCGTTGTTTTTAATTTTTGTACAAGTCTCCCCCCATACGATATTTTAGCGAAAAAACGTTTTCCAAAAATATGCATTTTCTGCCATTTTCGGGGTTTCCAGCACACCTGTGAAGTGAAAACCATTCCAGGTGACTATATCTTGAAGCTCATCGAGAGAATGCCAAGACTGTAGGAAAAAGCAATCAGAGCAAAGGGTGGCCATTTTGAAAAAACTAGAATATAAAACAAGTTTTAAGTTATTTCACCTTTTTTTGTTAGGTACATAACTCCACATGTGTTCAGTCATAGTTCTGATACCTTCAGTGACAATCTTCAAGGTGAATAGTCATGAAAATAAATAACACATTGAATGAGAAGGTCTGTACTATATGGATGGATACTTGTGCTTATCTACCTTCATATACAACACGCACACACACACGCACACACACACGCACACACACACGCACACACACACACACACACACACGCACACACACACACACACACACACACACACACACACACACACACACACACACACACGCATATAATGTAGTAACAAACACATTTATCACAATATGTAGTATGTACAGTAGAATATTTATCGTGTTTTGGTTATTTTAAACTTTAACTGAATTACTTTCCTGGGCGAATTGATTTCAGTGCTCATAGGAACGTACTTAGTACTTCTCTTAACAAACACATGTGTTTGCGACCCATAATACTCATACTTTCTTACAAATTAGTATTCACAACCCCTATCTTTTTGAACCTGAATATACGGAGGATGAACTACTAGTTATAGAAACTGTGCAGGCACAAAGTGAGGATAAACGGTGTGCCTTTGGGGTGGAATTGGGGCGCTTGCCATTGTTACGCCAATAACTTGTGTTTCAAGGCAGACATATCTTGTGTTTACAATAAGTTGCATGAAACTTTTTCTACATTTTCATATCCTATGTAATCTCATGAGCATAATGACAATGACTATGTTACCATGCACTAAATTAGTCTGATTTCCTATCCTCCTATAAAAATGGATGTAGAGGCTTATCATATCTGTGCCACCATCTGCCACCCCTACTTTGTACACACACACACACACACACACACACACACACACACACACACACACACACACACACACACACACACACACACACACACACACACACACACACACACACACACACACACACACACAACACCCGCCGATTTATCTGTGAAAGGTCGGCCACATGCCAGTTGAACGTGGCAGCCCTCTGGTCCCTCTCATGGTTCTCCCTGCTGCTGTGCTAATCAATTATACACATCCTGCACATTGTGTGTGTGTGTGTGTGTGTTTACACTTAGAAGTGTGTGTGCACGTGTGTCCACACCTTAGCACAAGGGCGCGGCACATCTTAACAAACTTTTGACCCACAAATTGTGCCGAGCAACAGACACACATACATAAAATAGCCAGGCACGGAACTATTTCTCAGCGTGTGTTTATTCCAGCCGGCACGTTAATACACTGACACACATCATCATGTCCCATCATGCATTGCTTCAAAACTACGGCATGTAGTAATGTCCAAAAACATAACAGAGACGAAGCAGAAGAACGAAGAAGAGACATGGCGACGACGAGGAAGAATAAGAAGTACGATTGCAAGTTCCAAGATGAGTGTGAAAAAATAATTTCAGTTCATCCAGGACAGCTCGAAGGGGAAGGGGTATGCTGCCTGCAAATGTTGTATATCAGACTTCTCCATTCAACACGGTGGCCAAACAGATATTCATGAACGGATTATATATATATATATATATATATATATATATATATATATATATATATATATATATATATATATACACACACACACACATGTATATATAAATATATAAAAATGTATATGTACATACATATATATATATATATATATAAAGATGTGTGTGTATATATATATATGTACATATATACATAGACGTATATACACATATATACATACACACATATATGTATATATGTATGTATGTATATATATATATATATAGATGTGTGTGTATATATATATATGTACATATATACATATACAAATTTATATACATACACACACATATATATATGTATATATATACACACTAGGGGTGTAACGGTACGTGTATTTGTATTGAACCGTTCGGTACGGGGGTTTCGGTTCGGTGCGGAGGAATACCGAACGAGTTCAACACGTACATATGAAGTAGCCGCCTATCCTAAAGTCTTAACAAGCTGCTCCGCTCCGTTCTGCCTCTGTGTCTGTACACAGCACCCTGCATTGTCCCACCCACACAACCATCTGATTGGTTACGTACAAAGCCAATCAGCAATGCGTATTCAGAGCGCATGTCATCAGGGCTTTAGTGCCGATGTCGAGCAGATAGGTCTTTAGCAGGGGAGCAACTCTCTCCCCCCAAATTATATTCCAAGTCAAATACTTTCTAAACATCACTATGAACCCGTGGACCTTCTAGAAACAAACTGCAGCTCAGCTCACTTGCAGTCCTGGCTTTAGGTGAAGGCTAGTTAGCTTTAAGCGAAACGTTAGCTCATTTTGCAGTGTGTGTGTTACGGACAGTGTTGATTGAGGTGAGTTGAAGCAGCAAAAAAGGACATCATATTAAATGAAGAGTTTCTGTCTCTGATAGTGTATAAAATAATTTAAGTGCATCATAAAGCCTACATAAACTCCATGGTGGTCAGGGATGAATTTTCGGCTATAGTTACATTAATCATTAGTAATGTAGCAGCCTAGTTTTGAATGGCAGGGTCCATGCTATCACATGTTGATAAAAATATAACACTTACATAATAAAAATCAACTACAGGCTTCTCCAATGCTGTAATAAATTAAGCATGATGAGTTGACTTGAAACTGCTTAATGTTGCACTTTTTATGTGTAGAAGAACAGTTGTCATTTTATTTCATCTAAGCAACAACTTGAGGCAGTTTAATGTGGATTAACGTGGGCAGAATTATTATAGTGTTCCCAATGTTAGAAGGATCAAGCCATTGTTTACAAATTTGGTAAATAAATCCCCAAAAAGTGTATATTTTGTTGTTTTCTTACTGTACCGAAAACAAACCAAACCATGACCTGTAAACCGAGGTACGTACCGAACCGAAATTTTTGTGTACCGTTACACCCCTAATACACACACACACACACACACATATATATATATAAATACACACACACACATATGTATGTTTGTGTGTATATATATGTATGTATATATGTGTATATATTCATATATAGATGTGTGTATATATATGTACATATATACATAGACATATATACATACACACACACATATATATATATATGCATACACACTAAATATGCGCGGATAGGAAATTATATCATCCGCAACCGCATCACTAAAGTGGTCATCCACCCACCATCCACCCGAACCAACGTTTTATCAAAGCCACACCCGCCTGCCACACGCCTGTTGTTATATATCTAATATAGATGATGCAATGGCATTAGTGAGGTTAGAAAGTGTAACTCCCTCCAAATAGCACAGACACAATGGCTTTCTTGAACTGATTTATTTGAAGGCTTACTTTCCCTTCAAATTCACCGTGAAAACTGTAATAAATAAAGCACGTTACAAACGTAAAAATAATAACATGCACAGCATGTGGATCAAACATTTTACTAAGTAAAATACCAACAAATGACAAATACCTCGTTGGCCTGCATGCTTATTTTAGGAGGAAATTGTGATCTTCTGGCTCTTATAGCTCAAACGCTTAAAGTCCTTGTGACACTTTTTGGTCTTTGTTACGATCAGTCGCTCTCTTTCTCCCTTCTCATGCATAAAAAAAATGTGTACTCATGCCCGGAAGTAGCTTCCTTACATCCATCGACAGACCAAACGAGACACTTCAAAATAAAAGTATGCCCACATATTGTTTCAAAGAGTGCTGTTCGTTTTTCGTATGTGGGTAACAACATTTAACTATTTATAAATGGTTGATTTCTATAGGCTAGTAAGGTAAAGTGTTGTACCTGACAAGTTTGGGCTACCTTGCTTCTGCAGCCTTCATCAGAGGTGTGACGTGATGTTAGCGGGACGTTGTCTGTTATATGGATTATACCATCAAGTGTTGTCAGGTACAACACTTTACCTCCTAGCCTATATAAATCAACCATTTATAAATACATGTCAGGCTAAATGTACCTCTTCAACATAACATTTAACTATGTATAATGTAGCGGCTGGCTACGGGGTGTTAGCCAATGACTTTGGCTGGGGGGCGGGACTTCCGGGAGAGATAGGGAAGTGACGTTATCGACAGGAAGTGAGAGTTTGCGTTGTCCCGGGAAAAGCGTTAGAGACATGAGAGCTGTTGTGTGGTTGTAAGACATCTTGTGCAATAAAGACAAGACAAACGAAGAAGTTTTATGAGCCTACATTCCTGGGATTATTACAATATATATTTCCGAATTGGTTCAACCGCCAACCGCCCGAAACTATTTAAAATCTATTTTTTCGTCATGTCACCCGCCCGAACCGCGGTTTATTCGCGGACTCCGCGGTTGTGACTGCAAACCGCGCATCTCTAATACACACACACACATATATAAATATATATATATACATACATACACATACATATATGTGTGTGTGTGTGTGTATATATATATATATATATATATGAAACACCCTGAAATTATACAACCCCCCACTACCCCTAAAACCCCCCCATCTCCGGAATTCGTAGGTCTCAAGGTTGGCAAGTATGGTTTAAGGCAGGACTTTGGGAAGGCCATTCTAAAACCTTAACTAAACAAAACTGATCATGTATGTTGCTGTATGTATACTTTTGACCCAGCAGATTTGGTCACATTTTTAGTAGACCCATAATAAATTCATAAAAGAACCAAACTTCATGAATTTTTTTTTGTGACCAACAAGTATGTGCTCTAATCACTCTATCACAAAAAAATAAGAGTTGTAGAAATGATTGGAAAGCTCAAGACAGCCATGACAATATGTTCTTTACAAGTGTATGTAAACTTTTGACCACGACTGTATAACGAGTCACATCTGCAGTTAAATTCCGTGATTGGCACTTACTGTTTCTCTAATTGCAGGCCCTGGTTATAATTCCATATATGATTGCATTCACTCCTGCACCGCTAATGAGGTATATTTTATTCTCATCTTCAACAAAACCCCCTTTTTTTTTTTCCCCTCTGCAAAGAAGTTCAACTTTCTAGAAGTTAATTACAGCCAAGACTGAAGTTGATTGCAGCAGTCGGACGCCTTGAAGTCCTCCTGCTTCCAATTAACCACGGAGCACACAGCCCGGTCTTTATGGACTATTCATTTGGGGAAAAGCTGTAGTTAGGAGAAGTGTTTTTCAGAAGCAGGATGATGATAGCGGTGATAAAGATGGTGATGATTATTAACCTTTCGTTTTGCGGTCATGTCTTGTTTGATTATGTGTGGCATCCAACTTTCACGCAGCATAAATTGTTGTCTCGTTGCTATCGGCGAAACGACTGCAAACCTTTCCTTTGTACAATTTAAATCGGTCGATCACCATGGAGATGTAAATCACCCCAAATTCAATAAGGAGGAGCAGTAATTCCGGGGTTTTAGGCACTGAGCCAGCTGGAGCTGGAGCTTGTAATGCTGCTGAAGATTTTGCAGTATAGAAAGTGAAAGCAGCATGATGATCATATTTTGTTTTTAAAAGCATCTGCACGGACATGATGCGAGAATAAAGTGGACTTGACTAATTGTTTTTACAACATTGCACTCACTTGGCTGCCCCCAGCAGGCTCGAGTGGATCACAAGTCCCTGATTGATAAGAGTCATGAAGCAGGATGCAAGACCTCACACTGGGCACCCCAAATGTGAGCATATGGAGAGAGAACCCCCGCCCCCCTCCCCAATCCCCCCCAACTGCCAGATGAGACTACCGCTGTGCCACCTGATGCTAATGGCTGTCATCATCACATCACACAAGGGGGAGTGATATCAGCAGTTTGCAGATGCGGTGATTTTGCAATCGGTCCTGCTGATTTGGATCGGCTGCAACATTACAAGCCCTCAAAACTGTTGTTTTTTGGGGGGGGGGAATTTTGCCTATTGTTCACAATCCTTGTGAGGGACAAGTGGACAGGATTTTTTTTTCTATTAGGAGATTATAAGCTCGCAAGAGGCGGCAAACATTGCAGCTAATGGTAGTCACCTGTGTTGCCTTCAAAGCCCTTTACAACATCTTCAAAAACATATATATATATATATATATATATATATATATAAATATCTATACTGTATGTGTGTATATATATGTATATATGTACATATATCTCTATATATATAGACATACATATTTATACATACATATATACATACATACACACACATACATATATATATATACATACACATACATACATGTATATATATACATACATGTAAATATATATACATACATGTATATATATACATACATGTATATATATACATACATGTATATATATACATACATGTATATATATACACATACATATATGTACATACATACATACATGTATATACACATACATATATATACATACATACATGTATATATATACACATACATATATATACATACATGTATATACATACATGTATATACATACATATATATACATACATGTATATATATATACATACATATATATACATACATATATATACATACATATATATACATACATGTTTATATATACACATACATATATATACATACATGCATATATATACATACATATATATATACATACATGTATATATATACATACATATATATACATACATGTATATATATATACATACATGTATATATATACACACATGTATATATATATACATACATATATACATACATGTATATATATACATACATATATATACATACATGTATATATATATACATACATATATATACATACATGTATATATACATACATATATATACATACATGTATATATACATACATATATACATACATGTATACATATACATACATATATACATACATTTATACATACATGTATACATATACATACATACATACATGTATACATATACATACATATATACATACATGTATATATATACATACATACATACATACATACATATACATACATACATGTATACATATACATACATATACATACATACATGTATATATATATACATACATACATACATGTATATATATAGATGCATGTATATATATACATACATACATACATGTATATATACATGCACGTATATATATACATACATACATACATGTGTATATATACATACATGTATATATATACATACATACATACATACACGTATATATATATATATATATATACATACAAGTATGTATATACATACATACATGCATGTATATATATACATACATACATGCATACATGTATATATATACATACATGTATATATATATATACATGTATGTATGTATGTATATATATATATACATGTATGTATGTATATATACATGTATGTATGTATATATATACATACATACATGTATATATATACATACATGTATATATATACATACATACATGTATATATATACATACATACATGTATATATACATACATACATGTATATATATATATACATACATACATACATGTATATATATATATATACATACATATATATATACATACATACATACATGTATATATATATACATACGTGTATATATATACATACATACAGGTACATATGTACATGTAACCATTGTTTACAAATTTGGTAAATAAATAAGTGAAGTGAATATAATTATGTAGCGCTTTTTCTCTCGTGACTCAAAGCGCTTTACATAGTGAAACCCAATATCTAATTTTTACATTTAAACCACTGTGGGTGGCATTGGGAGCAGGTGGGTAAAGTGTCTTGCCTAAGGACACAACGGCAGTGACTAGGATGGCGGAAGCCGGGATCGAACCTGCAACCCTCAAGTTGCTAGCACAGCCGCTCTACCAACCGAGCTATACCGCTCCGAGCTATATAACCAAAACATTTATATTTTGTTGTTTTCTTACTGTACCGAAAATGAACTGAACCGTGACCTCTAAACCGAGGTATGTACCGAACCAAAATTATATATATATGTTTATATATATATATATATATATATGTAAACATATAGTAACACTTCAGAAAACCACTGTCACTAAATACAGTTCGTTGCTACATCTGTAAGTGCAAGTTAAAGCTCTACTATTCAAAGCGAAAGTCATTTATCAACAACATCCAGAAATGCTGCTGGCTTCTCTGGGCCTGAGATCATCCAAGATAGACTGATGCAAAGTGAAAAAGTGTTCTGTCTTCTGACGTGTCCACATTTCAAATTATTTTTGGAAATATTCGACATTGTGTCATCCGGACCAAAGGGGAAGCGAACCATCCAGACTGTTAATCGACGCAAAGTTCAAAAGCCAGCATCTGTGATGGTATAGGGGTGCATTAGTGCCCAAGGCATGGGTAACTTACACATCTGTGAAGGCACCATTAATGTTGAAAGGTACATACAGATTTTGGAACAACATATGCTAGCCATCTAAGCGCCGTCTTTTTCCTGGACGCCCCTGCTTATTTCAGCAAGACAATGCCAAGCAACATTCAGCACGTGTTACAACAGCGTGGCTTCGTAAAAAAAGAGTGCGGGTACTTTCCTGGCCCGCCTGCAGTCCAGACCTGTCTCCCATCGAAAATGTGTGGCGCATTATGAAGCGTAAAATACGACGACAAGACCCCGGACTGTTGAACGACTGAAGCTCTACATACAACAAGAATGGGGAAGAATTCCACTTTCAAAGCTTCAACAATTAGTTTCCTCAGCTCCCAAACGTTTATTGAGTTTTGTTAAAAGAAAAGGTGATGTAACAGAGTGGTGAACACCCCCTTTCCCAACAACGTTGGCACGTGATGTAGCCAAGTTTATTATTTGCAAAAAAAAAAAATAAAGTTTATGAGTTTGAACATCAAATATGTTGGCTTTGTAGTGCATTCAATTGAATATGGGTTGAAAATGATTTGCAAATCATTGTTTTCCGTTTACACAATTTCCCAACTCATATGGAAACGGGGTTTGTATATATATATATATATATATATATATATATATACGTATACACACGCACACACACACACACACACACATTGAATATGGGTTGAAAATGATTTGCAAATCATTGTTTTCCGTTTACACAATTTCCCAACTCATATGGAAACGGGGTTTGTATATATATATACGTATACACACGCACACACGCACACACACACACACACACACACACACACACACACACACACACACACACACACACACACACACACACACACACACACACGCGCACACACGCACACACGCACACACGCACACACGCACACACACACACACACACACACACACGTCAAAAGTTTGAATGAATTGAATTTCATGACTATTTACATTGCAGATTGTCACAGAAGGCATTAAAACTATGAATGAACAATGGTGAAATGACTTAAAAAAATGTTTTATATTCTAATTTCTTCAAAATAGCCACCCTTTGCAAACTCTTGGCATTCTCTTGATGATATTGGTTGAGCTATTTTTGTGTAACCCTGCCGACAAACAACAATGACAAAGAGGAGGTATTTAGTGCAGACGCTTTGCCTAATACTCCACATACAACTACTAGCAATGAATAAGTTAACGTTCCCTAACCCTTTTTTAAAAAAAAACAACCTTATTTTTAAGTTATTGTATTTACTGTATTTTAATTTACTGACAAACCTCAATATTTAATGTATTTTAGACCCTGACGATCATATACGCCTTCCCCCACACTGCTTTCCTTTGATTGATATTTGCGCCCCTTGTTTGCCAGCTGCAGGACTTCCTGTCAGCTCACACAATGGGGGGTTGACACATGATGAAAGTGGTCGGGGGGATAAATCATGTCAAATGACATGCATGCATACATGTATACACACCTGGCGATCATGTCGTCAGAAGCACACAACGGCGGTCTGCCTATAGGAATCTGTCACAGCATTAGTATCGTGCCACAATAATGATATTATTCTCATGGTGACGATGTTACAGCGGTGAAAATAGCATCCTCAACGTTGTTGACCTTGTCCTTTTGGAAAGAAAAATAGAAACACACACTCACATTCACACAGTCAATCCATTTAAGCGCGGTGAGTCATCTATTAGTGGGTTCTGCGAGATTACCGAAACGAAAGATGGATGACGGCGGATGAGCGCCACAGGGGACGTTAAAGACAGGAAATGGGAGCGCTAACTGGGCGGAATGGTGAGGCCACCTGGGTCTGATCAAAACAGAAGAGCAGCAGTGGTTACATTTTATTATAGATGATGTCATTAAAATGACTACTCAGACCGATGGATATGGATCTAGTGTGAGTGTGCGAGAAAATGCAGGTTTGTACTTGTCTACAGGGCTCTAAGACCATGGAATTTGATATTGAGATATTTTACCATTAATATCATGTGCAGCATTTGTCTTAATTTATATTATGAAGTTGTGGCAATCAATAAAGATATTCACCAAACAGGACCTCCGTTTTCTCAAAAGGATGACAAGAGGTATAGAAAATGGAGGGAAGGTAATAAAAATCACCCAGCTGAGGTACAAAACCCAAAACGAGTGAAGTTGGCATGTTGGGTAAAAAATGGTAAATAAAAACAGAATACAATGATTTACAAATCCTTTTAAACCTATATTCAATTGAATGGACTGCAAAGACAAGATACTTAACATTCGAACTGGAAAACGTTATTCTTTGCAAATATTTACCTATTTGGAATTTGATGCCTGCAACATGTTTTCAAAAAAACTGGCACAAGTGGCAAAAAAGACTGAGAAAGATGAAGAATGCTCATCAAACTCATATTTGGAACATCCCACATGTGAACAGGCTGATTGGGAACATGATTGGGTTCAAAGCAGCCACCATGAAATTCTCAGTTATTCACAAACAAGGACGGGGAGAGGGTCACCACTTTGTGAACAAATGCGTGAGCAAATTGTCCAACAGTTTAAGAACAACATTTCTCAACAAACTATTGAGAGGAATTTAGGGATTTCACCATCTATGGTCCGTAATATAATCAAAAGGTTCAGACCATCTGGAGAAATCACTGCACATAAGCAATGATATTATGGACTGTCGATCTCTCATGCGGTACTGCATCAATAAGCGACATCAGTGTGTAAAGGATATCACCACGCCAGCTCAGGAACACCTCAGAAAACCACTGTCAGTAACTTCAGTTCGTCGCTACATCTGTAAGTGCAAGGTAAAACTCTAACTATGCAAAGCCAAAGCCATTTATCAACAACACCCAGAAACACCACCGGCTTCGCTGGGCCTGAGCTCATCTAAGATGGACTGATTCAAAGAGGAAAAGGGTTATGTGGTCTGACAAGTCCACATTTCAAATTGTTTTTGGAAACTGTGGACGTTATGTCCTCGAGAAAAAGAACCAAGCTGTACATCAAGCAAGAATGGGAAATAATTCTACCTGAAAAGCTGGGTATACACAGTGGTAAAAATGCAATGTGTTTCTGCCATTGAATTCTAAATTAATGATTGTTTTCCAAAAAAATATAACTTTTTCAGTTCGAACATTAAATATTTTCTCCTTGCAGTCTATTCAATTGAATATAAGTTGAAAAGAATTAGCAAATAATTGTATTCTGTTTTTATTTACAAATTTCACAGCGTGCCAACTTCACTGCTGTTGTACTTGTCATGTGGTAAAAATTACTCAACTGCATTCATAAAATAAAAATATATGAAAAAAAAGATATGTTTGTTTGCAGTTGATTTCCTCCTACAAATGTTAGTCTCATTTACAATTCACGTCTGTAGTTGCTTTTGCAGTTTTTATGGTGTGAAGTTCATATTTTGTTCATAGTTATATTTAGGCATAGCAACCACACAAGAACACAAACCAACGCGATCTATTGTCCTTTCGATACGTTTAGTTCCGCTCTCTAACACAATAATATAGTAGAGAATAAATTCGATTGCATCACAGAAAGTTTCTCAAACAAATTCAATGTTCAAACAAACATTTTACAAAGTGATCACTGCACTTTTGCGTTTTGTTAAATTGTTGAATACAATGGTCCGATTGTATTCAACAAGATGATGAAAGTGATATTTTTAAGAGCTATTTCCTTTGACGCACTTTATTACCTTTATGAACCATTTCTTTCACG
The DNA here is from genome assembly GCF_033978795.1 of Nerophis ophidion. Classification (NCBI taxonomy): domain Eukaryota; kingdom Metazoa; phylum Chordata; class Actinopteri; order Syngnathiformes; family Syngnathidae; genus Nerophis; species Nerophis ophidion. The sequence continues at coordinate 16,532,329 of NC_084636.1, forward strand.
ACTCTAAGTTATTTCCTATCTCTATATTTGAATGACTGGAACAAACAAGAACAAAATAGCATTTTATGCTCAAACTCTACACTCACTCTCACTTATTTTAATGTTATGCTCAAGCTGGTTGTCCATCGTGTGAATTAAGCCGCAAAAGAGAAAAACGGATATGACGTCATATTCAACCCAACAATTGAGAAATATTTTTCGAGTTCAGAATGCATAATATAATGAGTTAGACCTTCAAAAAGTGGTACCTCGGGTAAACAAAACCTTGCGGGATCAGAGTTAAGAGTCCGCATGAAGTGACTGGCATGAACGGTGACAGCCGCTCTGCTTGTTAATAAAGTGACTGAACTCTGAGGCTGTGTTTCTCCTTGACAACAAGTGAGGAATAATAATGCAACTTTGGAAGGACATGTTGCTGAACTTCCCAGCATTCCTTGTAACTCTTGTTGTACTACATATACATACACACACATATACATACATATATATGTATACATATATATATACATATATATATATACATATATATACACACACACATATACATATATATATATATATATATATACATACACACATATACATATACATGTATGTACACATATATTATATATATATATATATATATATATATATATATATATATATATATATATATATATATATATATATATATATATACTAGGGGTGTAACGGTACGTGTATTTGTATCGAACCGTTTCGGTTCGGCACGCGGGCGTACCTAACAAGTTCGGAAGCAGAAGTCTTCACAAGCTGCTCTGCTTTCTGCCTCTGTCTCTGCCTCATTGTCCCGCCCACACAACCATCTGATTGGTTACATACAAAGCCAATCAGCAGTGCGTATTCAGAGCGATGTAACAGCCAATCAGCAGTGCGTATTCAGACTTCAGAACGATGTCGTCAATGCTTTAGCGTCGAGCAGATATTCGTCTAGCAGGGGAGAAGCGGACTCTACCCAAATTATACTAAACACATCCCAGTAACAACTATTACAAACATCACTATGAGCCTGTTGACCTTCTAGAAACGTAAACTGCAGTTCAGCTAGCTCACAGTATAGGCTTGAGATGAAAGCTAATTAGCTTTTAGCGTAACGCCAGCTCATTTTTCTCTGTGTGTGTGTGAGTGTGTGTGTGCGTGCGTGCGCGTGCGTGTTTTAGGGGCAGCAAAGCCCTGTCTGTCTGTTATTTCATTGAACTCCATTGTGTTTAGGGATGAATAGTCTCTCCTATTGCAATTGTACTATTTTTCAGCTATAGTTACATGAATCATTAGTAATGTAGCAGCCTAGTTTTGAATAGCAGAGTCCCTGCTATCACATGTTGATAAAAATACAACATTTACAAAAAAAAAAAGTCAACTACAGGTTTCCCAAATGCTGTAATAAATTAAGCATGATGAGTTGACATTAAACAGTTTTAATGGAAACTGTTTAATGTTAAACTTTTTATATGTAGAACAAAGGTTTTTTCATTTTATTTAATCAATGCAACAATTTGAGGCAGTTTAATGTGGATTAACGTGGTCAAAATTATTATAGTGTTCCCAATGTTAAAAGGATAAAGCAGGGGTAGGGAACCTATGGTTCTAGAGCCAGATGCAGCTCTTTTGATGACTGCATCTGGCTCTCAGATACATCTTAGCTGACATTGCTTAACACAATAAGTAATTAATAATTCCGCTGGTAATCACAGTGTTAAAAATAACGTTAAAATTATAAAAAAATTCTCATGCATTTTAATCAAACCATTCGTTTTCTATCGCACCTGTTCAAGATGTCCCATTAATGGTAAGAAGTATTATCTTTATTATTGGTTAACTTTGGAATAACAATGTTATTAAAAGAAATATCTGGCTTACATGGCTCTCTCAGTCAAAAAGGTTCCCGACCCCAGGGATAAAGCCATTGTTTACAAATTTGGTATATAAATAACCCAAAAATGTATATTTTGTTGATTTCTTACTGTACCAAAAATGAACAGAACCGTGACCTCTAAACCGAGGTACGTACCGAACCGAAATTTTTGTGTACAGTTAAACCCCTAATATCTACACACACATGTACATATATACATATATATACACACATATATATATATACATATACATACACACACATAAATATACACACACACACATATACATATATATATATATATATATATATACATATATATATATATACATATATGCATGTATACATATATATACATATATGCATATATACATATATATACATATATGCATATATATATATATATATATATACATATATATATATATATATATATACACACACACACACACACACACACACACACACGCATGTACATGTATATATATACATGTATATATATGTATATATATATACATGTATATACACATACACACATATATATATACATACACATATATATACATGTATATACACATTCACACATATATATACATACACATATATATACATACACATATGTATATATATACAAATATATATACACACATATACATATACATGTAAATACATATATATATATATATATCCATACACATATATAGAAATGTATATGTATACACATATATACAGTACATACACACATGTACATAAACATACACACATAAATATATATATACACACATGTACAAACATACATATACATATATACACACACACACATATACATATATATATACACATATATATATATACACACGTATATATACATATACACACACACATATATATAGACAC
>NC_084636.1:16540101-16547601 GCF_033978795.1 Nerophis ophidion
TTTGTGGTATCATCCACAACTAATGTAAAGTATCAAAGAACAGAAGAATGCACGATTATTACATTTTAACAGAAGTGTAGATAGAACATGTTAAAAGACAAAGTAAGCAGATATTAACAGTAAATGAACAAGTAGATTGAGAATTCATTTTCTACCACTTATCCTTAATAATTTTGACAAAATAATAGAATTGAAACAGACACAATATGTTACTGCATATGTCACCCGCTAAATTAGGAGTCTTTGTTTGTTTACTTACTACTAAAAGACAAGTTGTCTTGTATGTTCACTATTTTACTTAAGGACAAACTTGCAATAATAAACATATGTTTAACGAACCTTAAGATTTTTTGTTACAATAAAGCCAATAATGCATTTTTTTGTGGTCCCCTTTTATTTGGAAAAGTACCGAAAAGTATCAAAATCATTTTAGTACCTACTCAGTGGCCTAGTGGTTAGAGTGTCCGCCCTGAGATCGGTAGGTTGTGAGTTCAAACCCCGGCCGAGTCATACCAAAGACTATAAAAATGGGACCTATTACCTCCCTGCTCAGGATCAAAAGTTGGAATTGGGGGTTGAATCATCAACATGATTCCGGAGCCACTGCAGCTGCTCACTGCTCCCCTCACCTCTCAGGGGGTGGAATAAGGGGATGGGTCAAAGGCAGAGGACACATTTCACCACACCTAGTGTGTGCATGCGACAATCATTGGTACTTTAACTTTAGTAACGGTACCGGAACCAAAGTATTGGTTTCGGGACAACACTACAAACAACTATTAAGCAATTAAGACATCATTTTTGTAGCAATCCACCAGTTATTTCACTTGTGTCAAACGTTATTTTAGAAACATACACCTTTTCTTCAGGATTGTTTTATACTCATCCTATTATTAGAATATTTGTTCCTAAGTTAACACAAACACTTTGTGTTACATTGAGTGCCCGGTGAGAGGCAAAAGCTGTCTTTGAAACCTACCAAGAAGAAGGCTTGTAAAACTCCACTGTGTAGAGGGGAAGCAACATGAAGGTGTTCCTGTTTCTTTCATGTATTGTAATCAACGAGAAATATATTGTCTGACCCAAGAACTACAAAAGCAAAGATGACACAGGACCAGACTCCCTCCAGGCAACTTGTTTTAGAACGGTTTTACAAACCTGTCTTTGAACTCTTTTACGAACCTCTTCTTTGAACTGTTTTACGACCTTTTTTGTGAACTCTTTCCGACCCCGTCCCTTTGGAAGCAGCCGTTGACATGTGGTCCGAGAAAGTCCAAATAAAGGAGGAGGCATACAATCTTCGCCAGAGCGTGTGTGACACTGTAAGAGGCTACAGGTCGACATGTTTCTCCTCAAATTGAGCAAAATGTATTCTGTGTTTAATTCTTTGCTTCTTGTGCTGTTTAATAGATGTCGTCAGTGTTTGAACTTGACACCTTTATTTGGTTTTATGCAGTATTTACTCTCAAAACCCGTGTATTAGTTAAGTCCTTCTTTTGACATAAGTGTTGCAGAAAAACACTTACTTGATGCCAGCACAATGGGCAAGGCAAGGCAGTTTCATTTTCCATCCATCCATCCATTTCCTACCGCTAATTCCCTTTGGGGTCGCGGGGGGCGCTGGTGCCTATTTCAGCTACAATCGGGCGGAAGGCGGAGTACACCCTGGACAAGTCGGCACCTCATCACAGGGCCAACACAGATAGACAGACAACATTCACACTTACATTCACACACTAGGGCCAATCTAGTGTTGCCAATCAACCTATCACCAGGTGCATGTCTTTGGAAGTGGGAGGAAGCCGGAGTACCCGGAGGGAACCCACGCATTCGCGGGGAGGACATGCAAACTCCACACAGAAAGATCCAGAGGCTGGGATTGAATCCCAGACTACTCAGGACCTTCGTATTGTGAGGCAGACGCACTAACCCCTCTTCCATCGTGAAGCCCCAGTTTCATTTTGTAGAGCACAATTGGTACTCAAGGCAATTCAAAGTGCTTTACAGAGAAGTAAAAGAAGGAAAAAAAAAATGAAAATCTGAATATAAAATCATCATAAAACAATCAAATACAATATGCATACATTTCAGTAAAAAAAAAATAAATGTATGCATATTGTATTTGATTCCTATTCAATCAGTTTCCCTTGTGTCTTTCTCCTGCGAGCCTCCTCTTTCAGTTCTGCCGCAGTTATTTTAATCCAGCTCCTTGTGGCTGTCGCACATCACGCTGGAAAGGTGGAAATTAAGCGAAGCGAGATTGGGGGGTGGGGGGGGGGGGGGGGGGGGGGGGAGAAGAGCGTCCCTGCTTCTGTCTCTCAGTGTTTATATAGAGGCTCCCTTCCCTTGGGTGTTCTATACAAGAACATGGCTGCAATTGCCATGTTTTTTTCCGTTCTTATTAGATCTTATTCTGGCAACCGCTGTATTGTACACGGTCTTTTATTTAGCAGCTGTTGTATTTTCCGGGTCTTGCACGCCAACACATTAACCCTCCTCATTTTTATTGTTACAATTTAATGTGACGACAAGCAGTTTTATTAGAAGCTGCTTTGGATCACAGTTCAACAGTGTTCAGGTGACGGGCATACTTGCCAACCTTGAGACCTCCGAATTCAGGAGATGGGGGGTAGCAGGGAGGGTATATATTTTCCAGTATTTCTTGTATATATACTGTATATATATTATTTATATTTATGTATATAAATATAAATAATCCTCTCATGAATGAGTATATCCGTTCGGCCACCGTGTTCGATGGAGAAGTCTGATCTACAACATTAGCAGGCAGCATACCCCTTCGAGCTGTCCTGGATGAATTGAAATTATTTTTTCCAATCATTTTGGAACTTGCAAGTATACTTCTTCTTACTCGTCGTCGCCATGTCTCTTCTTCGTTCTTCTGGTTTGTTTGTCACGGCGGGGTTTTTGCAGCTTACTGTGAGATTTGTTTCCCCGGGATGCAAACGGACTATTCCGGACAAGGCGTGCAGGTAGGAACATATCTATTTCTCAAAACTCAAAAGGGTACAAAAAATGAAAAAAAAAAACAAGGCAAGGGCACAAGGCGCTGATCGCACTTGGAGCCAAAAGCGAACACTTAGCATCGACTATGGACATAGCATCTCTAACTGTTACCGGGAGGGCATTCCAGAAGCCCACAGACTTTTTTTGGGCTCTGGGAATCACTAATAAGCCGGAGTTCATTTAAGGCAGATTTCTTGCCGGGACATATGGTACAATACAATCAGCTAGATAGGATGGCGCTAGAGGTGTAGTATTTTATACGTAAGTCGTAAAACCTTAAAGTCACATCTTAAGTGCACAGGAAGCCAGTGCAGGTGAGCCAGTATAGGCGTAATATGATCAAACTTTCTTGTTCTTGTCAAAAGTCTAGCAGCCGCATTTTGTACCAACTGTAATCTTTTAATGCTAGACATGGGGAGACCCGAAAATAATACGTTACAGTAATCGAGACGAGACGTAACAAACGCATGAATAATGTTCTCAGCGCCGCTAGTGGACAAAATGGAACAAATTTTTGTGATATTACAAAGATGAAAGAAGCCCGTTTTACTAACACTCTTAATGTGTGACTTAAACAAGAGAGTTGGGTTGAAAATAATACCCAGATTCTTTACAGAGTTGCCTTGTGTAATTGTTTGGTTGTCAAATGTAAGGTGCCATAAAAACAGACATCATTTGTCCTCAACTTAAAAAAAAACACTGCAACCTGAAGTTTAGGCACACTACCGTCCCATCTCCAACCTCCCTGTCCTGGTTAAGGTCATGAAAAGGGTTGTTTCTGCCCAACTTTATGACCACCTCAAAGAAAACAATCTGTTTGAAAAATTCCAGTCAGGTTTACGGTCAAACCGTAGCACAGAGACAGCCTTGGTCAGGGTCTGAATATTACTTCTGGACCTCCCAGCCGTATTTGACACAATCGAATACAGGGGTAAGGGACGTGTGCCTCACAATACAAAGGTCCTGGGTTTGATCCTGGGCTCGGGATCCTTCTGCGTGGAGTTTGCAAGTTCTCCCCGTGACTGTGTGGGGTCCCTCCGGGTACTTCGGCTTCCTCCCACCTTCAAAGACATGCACCAGGGGATAGGCTGATTGGCAACACTAAATTGGCCCTAGTGTGTGAATGTGAGTGTGAATGTTGTCTGTCTATCTGTGTTGGCCCTGTGATGAGGTGGCGACCTACCACCTGAATGCAACTGAGATAGGCACAGGCACCAGCACCCCCCCGCGACCCCAAAAGGGACATGAGGCAGAAAATGGATGGATGGGTGGATGGAATATTCAATTCTCCTTCATACAATAATCGTTTTTTCTGGCAATGGTCTGAAATGGTTTTGGTCCTATCTCACTGATATAGCTGAGTATGTGGCCTTGGAGGAGTTTAAATCTAAGACTCATACGGTCTCTTGTGGAGTTCCACAAGGGTCAGTTCCTGGGCCGACCCTCTGGGCCACGTCATCGCCAGGCATGGAGTGTTGTTCCATAGTTATGCCGATGACAGTAAGCCTTATGTGAAACTGGACCCGGCCTCACCTCCTGTCTAGAGGCGATAGAGGCGTGGATGTCACAGAACTTTCTCCAACTAAACAGCACCAAAAAATTGCCACCCCCACCAACTCCGTTCCCTTTCTGTGAATTACATCTGTTTCTCTGGCCATACCACTACCCCCTCCTCCTGTGTTACCAACTTGGGTGTCAAGTTTGACTCCCACCTCACTTTTCATTCACATGTCCAACATCGATCCAAAACTGCTTACTTTCATCTGAGGAACATTGCCAAACTCCCCCCCTCTCTTTCCCTATGTGATGCTACAAAACTTGTTCAAGCATTTGTCTCCTTCAGGCGGGATTATTGTAAGGCGCTCAATGTCGGGATCCTGGGCAGAAACCTTCAAAAGATTCAGCACATTCAAAAAGTGCTGCCAGGGTCCTGACGAGGACACGTTAAGTTTGATCACAAAACCCTGATTTCTCCATAATCTCCTTTGGCTCCAAATAAATCTCTGTATTGAATATGAACTCTGCCTTCTCATTTACCAATGCATCCATGGAAAAGCTCCACAATACTTGAAAGACTTCCTCACCATACAGAGCACATCCAGATCTCTACGGTCCACGAACACTCACTGTCTCTGTCGACTAAAGACTCCGTCTCCATGGGAGACAAAGCCTTCTCTCAGTGGCTGCTCCGCACCTCTGGAACGCTTTGTCAGAGGAACTCTGGGCCCCACTAATTGTGGAGTGCTTCTAACAGCACCTTAAGAATTTTTTGTCCAGGAAGGCCGACTGTCGATTTGCACAACCTGCCTTTTATTCATTTTTTAACTTATTTTGTAAAGTTTTTACTATATTATTTTTAATTGTGTCTGTTTTTTTACCCTGCTGTAGCACTTTGAGAATTGTACGCAAATGTAAAGTGTGTTTTAAATAAAATGCATTATTGTTATTCATTTTGGACAAAGTAGGATTCACATCCTTATCCTCTTAAAGCTGAATGTACGGAACTACTGGTGATAGAAACTAAGCGAGCATGTCGTTGCAAATGTGGAATTTGGAGCCAAGCTATGCAGACATAAATGGCGTGCTTACCCAAAATCAACTGGGAAAAAAAAGTCCTCGGTCAAAGAGAAAGACAATTGTCCATCGAGTGAGTCACTATCTTATTGATCTTGTCCTGGGCATGACGTTAAAGTGCATCCGACAGTGGAGGCTCCACTATGGGGTCTTGGGGCACTAGGAGGTTAACCCCTTTACTACAGTTACAGTTAGGCCAAGTACCTGACTGCCCCCTAGCCAGGGATACGGTGAAGACCTCAACGGCGGAGCAGGCGGAAGACGGTAGATTTAAGAACTACCACAACGGCTGCAACAGAAAAAGGGTCCCCAGTCGTCTTGGACACCATGCCACTGGATCCTGACCGATTCTGTCAAGGATTGTGTGGTGACTGTCTGTGCACCAATTTCCTTATGTCAAACAAAGTCACGCACAGGCATCCTCCATAGAGGGAAACACCCCGACCAGGAGGATCGTCATACTCATTCGAGTGACCGCCGATGATGATATTACTGATCATGCTTTTTGCTACAACTACAGTACACACATAGTTGAGCCAGCTGTGTAGAAAAAAACCTGAAGTATGGGCCAATAATTTACCGATACTGTAATATGATTGTTCGTGTTTTCAGTCAGTACAGATTTAAATAAATAAATAAATGTGTCTTATTGCGTTGTGTTGTGAATTACAAACTCAACAGTCATTCAGCTGCTGACGCAGTAACTTGCTTATGGCTTATGTCTTAGCATGCTGTCCCAAGCCGAAGTGTTACTATGCTAAATAAACACTATCTCAGTGTTTGCTCTAACAATAACAATGTTGGGGTATTTACACAGGCTACGGAACATAAATGAAGCATTGTTGATGGGTTTTGATGCGGTTTTAGAGCGATTTAGAAAGGCAGAATGGATTGTTCCCAACGTGTCGATTAAATGCAAATTAGAATGCCAAAAAAAAAAATGCAAACACACGTGTTCTTATCGCTCATAAGGATTGTGAAAAACAGGCAATATTACCCAAAAAGTTATTTAAGGAGTGGGACAGGAGGACAATAAAGTTATCAACACTAGCATATATTTAGTTGTGATATTTCCTCGGTCCTAAATATTCCAAAATTCACTGTCGGCTTTATTAAAAGAAAATGGATGAGTTTGGGAACAACAGCAACTCAGCCACCAAGTGGTAGGCCACGTAAACTTACAGAGAGGGGTCAGCGGATGCTGAAGCGCATAGTGCAACGAGGTTGCCGACTTTCTGCACAGTCAGTTGCTACAGAGCGCCAAACTTCATGTGACTTTCCAATTAGCCCACGTACAGTACGCAGAGAGCTTCATGGACTGGGTTTCCATGGCCGAGCAGCTGCATCTAAGCCATACATTGCCAAGTTCCATACACAGGGTTGGATGCAGTGGTGTAAAGCACGTCGCCCCTGGACTCTAGAGCAGTGGAGATGCTTTTGACTCACGCTTTTCCATCTGGCAATCTGATGGACGAGTCTGGGTTTGGAGGATGCCAGGAGAACGGCATATTTCGGATTGCACTGTGCCGAGTATGACATTTAGTGGAGGAGGAATAATGGCGTGGGGTTGTATTTCAGGAGTTGGGCTTAGCCCCTTAGTTCCAGTGAAAGGAACTTTGAATGCTCCAGGATACTAAAACATTTCGGACAATTCCATGCTCCCAATCTTGTGGGAACAGTTTGGAGCGGGCCCCTTCCTCTTCCAACATGTCTGTGCACCAGTGCACACAGCAAGGTCCATAAAGACATGGATGACAGAGTCTGGTGTGGATGTACTTAATTGGCCTGCACAGAGTCCTGACCTGAACCTGATAGAACACCTTTTGGGATGAATTAGAACAGAGACTGAGAGCCAGCAACATCAGTGTGTGACCTCATCAATGCGCTTTTCGGAAGAAT